>NC_064810.1:34404075-34479880 GCF_023721935.1 Panthera uncia
TATCTCTATCTCTATCTCTATCTCTATCTCTATCTCTATCTCTATCTATCTAGATCTGTTACAGAGGGGGAGGCAAACCTTAAGAGAGACTTTTAAACTGAGGGTGGAAGGGAGTGGGGGAGAGGGCGTCGGGGAAAATGGGTGATGGGCATTGAGGAGGGCACTTGCTGGGAAGAGCACTGGGTGTTTTATGTAAGTGATGAATTATAGGAAGCCAAAGCCTGAATTACAGTAGCTAAAGCTACTCCCGAAGCCAAGAGGACACTGTATATACTCTATGTTAGCAACTTGACGATAAATTATATTAAAAAAAAATTTAAGTTTTTAATATTATAGTCAGTGTAGCCTGTGTAGTTTTAGGTTTGGTTTTATTTTTGCTATTTCTTGAAATTCAGCTTGATGTGCTGTCAGCTCAGAGCCTGGAACCTGCTTCAGATTCTGTGTCTCCCTCTCTCTCTGCCCTTCCCCCACTTGTGCTCTGTCTCTCTCTTCTCAAAAATAAATAAATGTTAAAAAATTTTTTAAAAAATAAAATATTTTATATGGTTATAATTTAATTACTTTTTGATATTATTTCTGGTTATCTGCTATGGATATTACATCTGATTACCAGATTGAGATTAGTAATATCTTCAAAAAACAAATGAAACAGTGTTCTGATTTAAAGGGATTGAATTTAACTCTTTTACAAAAACAGATGACTGCTTTGATTTCTTACTCTTAAGTTATAAATCTAATAAATAACATTAAATTTTTTTAAATTTTTTTTAACGTTTATTTATTTTTGAGACAGAGAGAGACAGAGCATGAACAGGGGGGGGGGCAGAGAGAGAGGGAGACACAGAATCTGAAACAGGCTCCAGGCTCTGAGCGGTCAGCACAGAGCCCAACGCGGGGCTCGAACTCACGGAGTGTGAGATCATGACCTGAGCCAAAGTCGGACGCTTAACCGACCGAGCCACCCAGGTACCCCTCTAATAAATAACATTAAATAAATATGTTATACAAAATAAACATGAAGAAAAAGAAGATTGCTTCCATTTATCAATTGACTTATTTACTTGGCTTCACATGAAGTGGAAGACTAATTTAGAATCAACTACAGAGGTGGGGATAAAGGGGAATTTTCATATACAGATGTTACTGGATACAGAACGGTTATTTAAAATTGGGTTAATTTTAGACACATTTTGCTTAACTGCATTTATTTTACATCTTTAAAAAATTGTTTTTAAAATCTGATCTCATTGTTATGGCTGAATAATATTCCATTATATACATACACACATATACACACACCATATCTTCTTCATCCATTCATCAGTCAGTGGATATTTGGGCTCCTTCCATAGTTTGGCTATTGTTGATAATGCTGTTGCTATAAACATCGGGGTACATGTGTCCCATGAATTACTGTTTTTGTGTTTTTTGATCACCTGTTTATCTTACCACTTTCTTGTTAGGCACTAGCGATGTTACTGACAGGGGGGTCCTCAGTGTGGATGTTTGGCTTGTGACTCATCTAACAGAGCTATATTGCACCACTTTCCTTCTTCTCAATATGTGTTTTCTTCTTTGCAACACATACTGTGGCCTTCATTCCCAATATTCAGACATTGCCTTTGAGTCAGCAGAGTACAGATTCTTCTCCACATCTATCCCCAGCAAGGAATATTTTGGGGGAATGAGTTACACATGCTGTCCTGCTCAGATGATCTCTTTGCCTCCTGGTGGCAAGCAGTCGGGGGCTGCCCCTCTGAGAGATCCAGGTCAAAAGGCTAGCCACCAAGTCGTCAGGAGTGTGCCTTTGAAATGTCTCACTAATCTTTTTTTTTTTTTTTAATTTACATTCAATGGAATATTACTCAGCCATACAAACAAATGAAATCTTGCCATTTGCTATGATGTGGTTGGAGCAAGAGAGTACAACGCTACGTGAAACAAGGCAGAGAAAGACAAATACCATACGATTTCATTCACATGTGTAATTTAAGAAACGAAACAAGTGAGCAAAGGAAAAAAACAGAGAGAAACAGGAAATAAACTCTTAACTATAGGGAACAAACTGATGGTTACCAGAAGGGAGGTGGGTGGGGGGATGGGTGAAATAGGTGATGTGGACTGAGGAGTACACTTGTCATGATGAGCACCGGGTGTTGTGTGGAGGTGTACCCTATATTGCACACCTGAAACTAATATTACACTGTACGTTAACCTCACTGGAATGATTAGAAATCATGCCTCCTAATTGTTTAATAGTCAGTGCCCACCCAATGGCATTTTTGTTTTGTTTTGTTTTTTATAAAGCTACAATAATTTTCCTCAATTTAAGGTGAAAAAAGAAGGTTAGAGATGCTTGGTAAATTAAGAGGTTTCTACTGGGAACCAAAATCTGATTAAGCCAATTAAGTAAACATGTTTCAAATTAGATGATAAAATAGCATTTATTGTTCTACTTATATGAAACAACAGATATATTAATATATTAGTATTTTCCTATATACACACCAGGTATGTTTGCATTTAAGATATGAAACCATTTCAGAGAACTACTTATATGCTTGTTTAGTTATATTGGTGCTTCCATATGCTTTGATATTTACTTGATGAAATATGACATTGCCAAGAAATTGTCTTATGGAAATAATGGTTTATTTATAAATGTTTTTATTTATAAATGTATTTATAAATTATTTATAAATTTATTATTGACATTTAAAGAACCAGACTAACCTGTGAAATCATCCACTTTGATTACTCATGAAAAAGGCAGTAAGAAAAAAGTTTAAATTGTTTGAATGAGTCAATTTGGTTTTAAGAAAATAATTAAAATAAACTCTTTTTGTTAGACATTAGAGAAAATGAAGTTGTTTGCATTAGGGTCACTTTGACCAAATTCTTTCCTTTAAAGTAACTTATGAATAAAAAATGAATAGCTATTTTTAGGTTCATGGTACATTTCTTTCATAAGACCTTAAAATATGACTATAAACTTAAGAAAATTACTTTCAGTGCAAATAGCCTACACTCCATATTTTATTTATTTTTACATGAAATTTATTGTCAAATTGGTTTCCGTACAACACCCAGCGCTCATCCCAACAGGTGCCCTCCTCAATGCACATCACCCACCCTCCCCTACCTCCCACCCCCCATTAACCCTCAGTTTATTCTGTTTTTAAGAGTTTCTTCTGGTTTGGCTCCCTCCGTCTCTAACTTTTTTTTTTCTTCCTCTCCCCCACCCCCATCGTCTTCTATTAAGTTTCTCAGGGTCCACATAAGAGTGAAAACATAAGGCATCTGTCTTTCTCTGTGTGACTTATTTCACTTATCATGACACTCTCTAGTTCCATCTACATTGCTGCAAAAGGCCATATTTCATTCTTTGTCATTGCCAAGTAGTATTCCATTGTGTATATAAACCACAATTTCTTTATCCATTCATCAGTTGATGGACATTTAGGCTCTTTCCATAATTTGGCTATTGTTGAAAGTGGTTCTACAAACATTGGGGTACAAGTGCCCCTATACATCAGCACTCCTGTATCCCTTGGGTGAATTCCTAGAAGTGCTGTTGCTGGGTCATAGGGTAGATCTATTTTTAATTTTTTGAGGAAACTCCACACTGTTTTCCAGAGCGGCTGCACCAGTTGGCATTCCCACCAACAGTGCAAGAGGGTTCCCGTTTCTCCACATCCTCACCAGCATCTATAGTCTCCAAAATCTCTACACCCCATATTTTAAAGTAAGAGTCTTCTCCCTAGTATCAAATGTCACTTGATTTTAGTGATACATACTTTTTTGAAATAAACATCAGATAATATATCAAGTTATTTTGTATGAATTATTGCTTTGATATATAATATAAACAGGTTATTTTTTCTGGCAAATCATGTAAGAAAAAGGTGGGGGGGCAAAAAAACGACCAGTTTTTATTTATTAATCATTAATGATGCTTGATAATAGAAGCCTATCATAAAATTCAATTGGTAAAAGAAAATGTCCTATTGTTCTACTTTGTAATAGAGAGAAACGTATGTGGCACATTTACTGCAATTGATGAACCAATATTGATCCATTATTATTAACTAAAGTCTGTAGTTTAAATTAGGATTCAGTCTTTGTGTTATAATTCTATGGATTTTTGAAAAATATATAATGATATGTATTCAGTACTGTTGTATCATACAAAGTAGCTTCATTGCCCTAAAGTTCATTTATGCTTCACCTATTTATCCCCCCTTCTCCTAAATCCTAGTCAATCATCTCCATAGTTTTGTCTTTTCCAGAATGTCATGTAGTTCAAATCATGTTATGTGGCATTTTCAGATTAGCTACTTTCACTACCAATGTGCATTTAAGGCCCTTCCATGTCCTTTAGTGGCTTAATAGCTCATTTCCATTTATTCTTAAATTATAATCCATTGTATTATGTACAATGTACAGTTTTGTTGTTGTACTCCATTCAACCATTGAAAACTGCCATGTTGCTTCTAAGTTTGGGCTATTATACATAAAGCTGCTGTAAGCATCTCTGTGTAGGTTTTTGTGTGGACATAAGTTTTTTGCTTATTTAGGTAAATACCCAGGAGCATGTTTGCATATATACACATATGATTTTATACAGGAGAGAGAAACAGAGAGACAGAGACAGAGAGAGAGAGAATTGTGTATGAAATTTCCAAACTGTCTTCCAAAGTGGCTGTCATATTTTGTGTGCCCATCAGCAGTGAATGAGAGGGCCTCTGTATCCTTCCCAATGTTTGATGTTGTCACTGTTTCCAATTTTAAACATTTAATAAGTATGTAGTGACATCTGTCATTTTGATTTGCTATTTCCAAATACATTTGATGTTGAGCATCATTTAGTATGTTCATCTGCCACCTGTATAACTTCTTCTGTGAGGTGTCTAGTCAAATATTTTTGCTCATTTTTTAATTGAATTGTTTCTAATTATTGAGCTTTAAGAGTTCTTTGTATATTTTGCCTACTAGCATTTTACCAAATATGTGTTTTGCAAAGATGTCCTTCTAATACATAGTGTGTCTTTTCATTCTTTTACCTGTTGTCCACAGAGTTGACGTTTTTAATTTCAATGAAATCTAACAACAATTTATGGAATACACTTTGGTGTTAACAATATTGAGTCTTCCTATACATGAACATGAGATATATATGGATATTATTTACATCTTATTTAGATCTGCTTTTATTTCTTTTATCAGTTTTTATGGTTTTCCTCATAGAGATTGTGCTCATATATTGGTAGATTTATACCTAAGTATTTCATTTTTGTGTGTGCTAATGTAAATGGCATTATGGTTTTTTGTTTTTTTGTTTGTTTCAAATTCCAATTTTCCATTGCTGGTATACAAAAAAATAATTGACTTTTGTGTATTATTGTGTGTCTTATAACTTTGCTATAATTTATGAGTCCCAGAAATTTATTTGTCATTTCTTTTGGATTTCCTACATAGACAATCATGCTGTCTGCAAACAGAGTTTAATTTCTTCTTTCCAAGTCTGTGTACTTTTATTTCCCTTTCCTGTACTATTTTTGCTAGGCTTTTCTTATGTTATATTAGCTAGGGCTTCAGTATGGTGTTGAATCTTTTTCTTAATTTTAGTGAAAAAACATCTAGATTCTCTCATTAAATTATGGTATCAGCTGTAGACTTTTATAGATGTGCTTTATCAGGTTGAGGAAGTTTCCCTTTTTCTAGCTTGCAGAGAGTTTTTTTTTTTTTTATCATGAATGGGTGTTGGCTTTTGTCAAACGCTCTTTCAGCATGTATTGATATGAACATATGATTTTGTACTATATGTTGAAATTATGTAGAAAAATAAGATTAACACAATAAATAAAAATAGAGATATGCTCAATGTTATAAAAATACTTCCTTATTTCCTATTTTATCCATTTAAAAAGTTGATGTATTGGGGCGCCTGGGTGGCTCAGTCGGTTAAGCGTCCGACATTGGCTCAGGTCATGATCTCACGATTTGAGAGTTCGAGCCCCACATTGGCTCTGTGCTGACAGCTCAGATTCTGGAGCCTGCTTCGGATTCTGTGTCTCCCTCTCCCTCTGCCTCTCCCCTGCTTACACTCTGACTCTCTCTGTCTTTCAATAATAAATAAACGTTAATTTTTTTTAAAGTTGATGTCTTAAAGAAGACTATGTTTCAAAATATTGACGGTTGACCTAAATGCTTTTATTTGAGAATCTCTGTTAGATAATGAAGGTAAAAAAAGAAAATCCCTAAAGCAGATATTCTTAAGTCTTAGGCAGAAAGAAGAATACTAATTCAAATAATTAATTCAATTACTTTCAATATTTATTAATTTCAATTCAGTGTGATCTGCAACATTTTAAGATACTAATTCCATCATTGGTTAGTTCATTCATTCAACAGATGAAGCAGAGATGGGTAGTTTTCTACCATAATATTCATTTTTCATGGCATGACAACCATGTCATTGGTATTTGTTAGGAGATCTTTTCAAAGGCAGGTGACACAGACTCCTCATGTTCTACAGGGGACAATAGAAAAAAAATAAGTAAGCATGCAAATATTCATTAAGTGGCAGAAAGTACAAATAAGAAAAATGGGGTAAGGAGATAGTGGGCTGCATAAGGGGAGGTGCAATTTTTTCAGTGAATTCGTCTCTAATGAAGTGAGAGTGGAGCAGAGACATGAATGAAACGAGGACACAGGTCCTGTAAGTACCGGAAGAAAGGGAGTTCTGTAAAGAGGACTTAGCAGATGCAAACATCTGGGTGAAGAGCTGGGTGGTGTGTTTGAAGATTAGATGGAAGTGAGAGCACATGTAAGGGGTGTAGGTTAGATGTAGCATAGGGCCTTGAAATCATGTAAGGAATTGGGATTTTATTTTAAATGTACTAAAGATCCATTGAACTAGTTCAAGCTTAAAAGTTTCATGAGCCTATTTCTGTTTTTTAAAAGAACCATTTTGATGTCTGGGTGGCTCAGTCAGTTAAGTGTCTGACTTAGGCTCAGGTCATGATCTCACAGTTTGTGAGTTCAAGCCCGGATCGGGCTCTGCACTGACAATGAGGAAACTGCTTGGGATTCTCTCTCTCCCCTATCTTCCACTACCCTGCTTGTGCTCTCTCTCTCTCTCTCTCTCTCAAAATAGATAAATAAGCTTAAGAAAATTAAAAAGAAAAACACTTAGCTACTGAATGGCTACAAGATAAAATCAGATAAAGTCAAAGCAAGGAGACTGGTTAATAGACCATTGCAATAATTTAGACAGAAGTTAATGGTGGCTTGGACAATTGTGACACTCTTGTGGCAGTGGGAATAGAGAGAGATGTTTGGATTTGAGATATATGTTGGAGGATTTGCTGCTGGGTTAGATATGAATTATGTTGCTTATTGTAACACTAGCTACTATAACAAGCAGAGTCTATTTTGGCTGTGGCTTGTGAAACCTAAAGCTTCAGGTTGTTCTCCAAACAGCCTACTGTAATGTTTCTGGTCAGTGTATGTGAGTGAGAGTGGTGGTTGTCATACTGGTTTCTACACAGTCATGCAGGTTGATGGAGGCCCTGCTAACCTCAACATGTGGCTTCTGTGGTGGCCCAGGCACTGATATCCAGCTGGCTGATGGAGAAAGAAAGAATGGAGAAGGCAAGTTTACTTCTTAACCATGTTGCTCAAGAAAGATGACTTTCTACCAATGAAGATGAGCCACTGTGCCCCACGTTACATGCATAGGGCCTGAGAGATATATCATTTGCTCCTTGGACAGCCACTTCTCCATAACAACTCTGCTATGCAAAGTGACAAATCGGTAATTAGTAGAAAGTTAGTCATCACTGCCATATAAAGTCTGAGGAAGAAAGAGGAGTAAAGTATGCTGTTAATATTTGGAGTCTATCTACTGGGTGGTTGTCAATGTACTAGGCAAGTGAGAAACCTGCAGGGCAGGCAAGAACTTGTGTTATGTAAATTAATTTGACACATCTCAAGTTGATAGTCAAGGAGAGAAGAGGTTTTATCAGATATACACTTAGGAGTAATTAGAATAAAGAGGACATATAAAATCAGAAGACTTTATGAACTAATTTAGGAAATCATGTGAGTAAGGAAGAAAAATAAGTCCAAGGATTTTGCCACTATGGAAAGTTTACTTGCAAACCCCATTGTGCACACAATAAAATTACGGCAAGAAGTTAATGAAAGAGAGAATCAGAACTAGAAATAAAAGTCATATTAATTATTGTCCAATACCCTTTCTGCATTCCTTCTAGAAATGGTAGATAGCTCAGGGGCACCTGGGTGGCACAGTCAGTGAACCCTCCGACTTTGACTCAGATGGTCGTGATCTCACAGTTTGTGAGTTCAAGCCCCATGCCAAGCTCTGTGTTGACAGCTCAGAGCCTGAAGCCTGCTTCAGATTCTGTGTATCCCTCTCTCTCTTCCCCTCCCTCTCCCCCACTCGCTCTCTGTCTCTCTCAAAAATAAACAAACATTAAAAAAAGAAATGGTAGATAACTCAAATAGCTATAAAACCAGTTTCCTCAAGTAGCCTATTTGTGGTAGATATTTTAAACTTTTTCTATCTGGGTTCCCATATCCTAATTTTCATTCTTTGGGCAGTTTTATTCTTTGTTGATGTGCTAGCTCAATAATGGACACTTCTTAGCTCTAGGGAACTGCTCTGTTTTATTTTTAATTGAATCTGGGACTTTGAAAGTTTGAAAGCCACTTTCTTTTCACTGCAGTGGTTAAGAAGAGATTGTAAAAATAGTGTTTGTCAGAATTTTTTGCCTTTCTTTGGAGGGATGGCATGTAATCCCCACATGAAGTTATAGACGCTGCCTCTGAAACACACTTTCTTTGCTTCTCATACAAGTACAGTAAAACCTTAGTTTGCAAGCATAATTCATTCCAGAAACATGCTTATAATCCAAACCACTTATATATCAAAGCAGATTTCCCCATAAGATATCATGGAAACTCAGCTGATTCATTCAACAACCCAGAAATATTCATATAAAAATGATTACAATAGTGTAATATGATACAAAATAATAAAGAAAATATAAAGAAAACAAATTAACCTGCACTTACCTTTGAAAACCTTTGTGGATGGTGTGAGAGAGACGAGAGAGAGAAGAGGGTTAATGTGTAGGACCATTTTCACTATCAATAATGGAATCATTGCTATCTATTGGCTCAACAGAATCTTTTTTCTTTTTGTGCAGCTTTAACAATGAACCTATCCAATGACACTTGATTTTGCCTTCTTTTGAGGATTTCATGAAAGCATGACGTTGCACTGTTGTTAAACAGATTCATCGCTCCCACTGCTACAGCCTTATTTGGGTGGTGCTTTTCTACAAAACTCTGCACTGGTTCCCACATTTTACACATCTCCCTAATCTCATGAAACAACAATTCAAGTTCTGTTCCAGAGTAGGATAGCACGTATTTGGACAAACTTTCTAAAAACCAAAATGAGATAGAAAGTGTCAATGGTATATTTCATTTTACATAAATGAAAAGGTTGTCAAATGCAAAAATGTTCACTGTAATTATTATAATTCAGAGAATATTGTTACATGTGATATAACATAAGAGAGTAGTAATGAAAAGGTATTTTGAAGACCTAAAAAACAGTAATGTGTTACTTGTGTGACTGTTAAAGAGAAAGGAATGCATTAAATAAGTGATAATACAAAAATTGAAACATGATTCGCTGAGTGATATAATGGTGCAATTTACAAAAGCAGAGATATTAGCAGTTTCGTAAGGTTTTTAAAATCCCTACGTTATTCTCTCTCAACATTTTATTTTATTTTTTTAATTTTTATAATGTTTTTATTTATTTTTGAGACAGAGAGAGACAGAGCACGAGCAGGGGAGGGGCAGAGAGAGAGGGAGACACAGAATCCGAAGCAGGCTCCAGGCTTTGAGCTGTCAGCACAGAGCCTGACGCGGGGCTCGAACTCACGGAGTGTGAGATCATGACCTGAGCTGAAGTTGGACGCTCAACCGACTGAGCCACCCAGGCTCCCCTCTCTCACCATTTTAAACATTAGTTGAGGTGATCTAAGAAGCGTGTGATCTACTAACTACAAGAACATGCTTATATTTTACCTGGATGCCATCCATAAACATTTTTTTGGTCAACCTAATCAGGAAGGCTTTCAATAGTGTGTGTTGGGAAGAAGAATTTCTACCAATCTACTTACAATAGCTAAAGGGAGGTATAAATGGTAGATGAGAGAAGAGAATAAATGAGAGATAAATGGTAGTTCATGTGGACAGAGAGTTTAGACAGGAACACAGAACAATATTTTCCTTGTAGGAATTGCAAACTTGTAGTTTATTCAACTTACAAGTTCGCTGTGGTTGGCTTTAACAATACTTAGTATTTCTCTGTTCACCAGAAAATCAATATCTTAGTTCACCAGATAAGCTTTAACAATATCTTAGTATTTCTCTGTTCACCAGAAAAACAATATCTTAGTATTTCTCTGTTCACTTGACTCCTTTTGTATATCTAACCTGACTTTATTTGTGTGACTCATGGAGAAAATCCACTTTGCTTCTCTTTACTTTGGACATTATAGACCTATACGAACTTGAACTTAAAAAGCATAATATTCAAAATCAAAGTCAGTATGGTTATCTCTGTTCTTTTCACTCTCCCACTCTCTTTCAGGTGACTGTGTATATATTATATATGTATGTATGTGTATATACAATTTTAATGATATATATGTAAGCTTAATGGTATATATGATATATGTGTTTAACGATATACATATCATTATATATAATCACATATATATATATACAAATGTATAAATAGGTTTATATATACATATATAAAAGTTTAATTTTTCTGGAATTGCATGATAATCAAAAAAAGTGTAGTTCTTTGGGGAAATTCTCTTAATATGATAATGGTAAGAGAAAAATAAGACAAAAGTATATGATTTTGATTTTAAAGTGTATATACAAACCACAAATAAAACGTAACAATTCGGATATAAAAAGACATAGGTTTATAAATTTTAAATTTTTCTTAATATTTTACAAGAGTAGTCTATACTTAATATCATCAGAGAAACAGATTTATGTAGCTATTAAATCTGAGGGAAGATTTACTTAAGAAGGCATATATTCAAAGATAAGATATGAAAGTATTGTCATAAAATGATACATATCATGTATGTTGATAAGGGAACTTAGAAGGTATGTGCCTAATTCAGGTCATAACATGATCTAGGAAAGAGCTTAGAAAGTTTCTCTGTAAGGGGTCAGATAGTAATATATATATATATATATATATATATATATATATATATATATATATCTCCAAATGAAACTAGGGCAAAGTTAAATGTACTAATATTATAATGCTTTGACCACTTCCCCCTGCTTTGTATGTATGCAGGTAGTTTCTGATGCGCCCACAACACGGCATATTGTTGGGAATATATATATATATTTTAAGGGAATATATATATAGATTTTAAGAGAGGAGAGAGAGAGAGCATGAGTAAGGAAGAGCAGGGAGAGAGGGAGACAGAGAATCTGAAGCTGGCTCCACACCACCATCAGTGCAAAGCCTAATGTGGGGGCTCGATCCCAAGAACCATGAGATCGTGACCTCAGCCAAACTGGCCCACTCAGGTGCATCCTGTAGTAAATATTATAAGCTATGTGTATTGGAATGTTTCTAGTAACTACTCAACTCTGTTGTGGTCACATGAAAGCTACCATAGATAAACATTTCTTAAAGCTTAATTTTAACAAAACAAAGCAAGCAGGCTAGATTTGGGTCTAGGACTGTAGCTTGACAATCCCTAGTCTAAAATATTCCCAAGCATTGACACTACTTGCTTGTCATCCACCCAGAGAAATTTACTACATGACAAGTTTCTTTTTTGTTTAAATATTTATTTTGAGAGAAAGAGAGAGAGAGAGAAAGTGAGTGAGATGGAGCATGCAAACTGGGGAGGGGCAGAGAGAGAGGGAGAGAATCCCATGCAGGCTTCTCGCTGTCAGCACAGAACCTGATGTGGGGCTCAGTCTCACAAACCATGAGATCATGACCTGAGCTGAAATTAAGAGTCCAGTGCATAACCAGTTGAGCCACCCAGGTGCCCCTACCTGATAACTTTCTTAAAGATAAGAGGTTTGTCATGTATTTTCATATCACTCACAACACCTAACACTTACTGGCACATAGTAGACACTTGAATATTTAATGAAAGAGTGAATGAATTGGTTATTTGAAAGTCCAGTCCAATAATACACTAACACAGTATTATTTTCTCTTGTGAGCAGGGCTGATATTCAGACAAAGCAGCTAGAAGTAATGGGAAAAACATGGTCTTTAGTGCCTGATAGAATGACTGGGTTTAAATCATTGATCTACTAATTATTACACTTTGGACAAGTTATTTAATTGTTTTCAGTTGTAAATTATCCATTTGTCAAAAGGAATTGATATTAGTGACGTATTAGTAAGATGAATTCATTAAACAATAAATCACTATTTTTAAATAAATGACATGATAAAGAGTTGGTGCCTGGGAAAAAATTAGCTTTCAACTTCTTTTTTTTTAATTTTTTTAACGTTTATTTATTTTTGAGAGAAAGAGACAGAGCGTGAGGGGGAGAGGGTAAGAGAGAGAGCGAGACAAAGAAATGGAAGCAGGCTCCAGGCTCTGAGCTGTCAGCACAGAGCCTGATGCGGGGCTCGAACTCATGAACCATGAGATCATGACCTGAGCTGAAGTCGGACACTCAACTGACTGAGCCACCCAGGTGCCCCACAGTCACAGTTTGATTAACTTTTCAGGATCATAAAATGAGAGTAAAGTCTTGATGGTAGTTTCCCTTTTTTACCTTCCTTCTTAGATATTAAAAAATCAAGGCCCAGAAAGATTAAAGCAGCGAAAAGGACCTCAGGATTAGGAATTAAGAGTCTGGAATTTAGTTCTGATTTGATCAACTAATTATGTCATATATGTATATGAGAGTTATTTAGCTATTTAGGACTATTGCCTTGACTAGTGGAGACTTTAATCCTCTAGCCAATGTTAATATTCTATATTTATATTGTCAAATTGGCTCACCCTTTTCTCTCCAATCCTGCTCTTTCCCTGGTCACAACACACACAATTATGCCCACCCAGTTACACAAATGTATGCAATTCTAAACATATTCAAAATGATCTAGAGGGGGAGAGAACTTAAAAACAAAATTACTTAAAATACCAGAAAAGCATTTTCTGAGGCTTACAGCATATTAAAGGAGTAAAAAACAAACAAACAAATAAATAAACAAAAAACACAGAACCAAAACAGGAATGACTTTTTTGATTGTTAAGATAGAAATCCAGTCCATGATGATAGGATAAAGGTCTGTTGTGTCAGGTGTTACCACATTGCTCACATCACTTTAACATTCCTTGATGAGGCATTTCTTTCTGGAACCACTAAAGAGACCCCACATAAGTAAAGAATAAATAACAGTGTCAAAACCCACCTATTTGCTGGCCTTTTCACTGTGGTTCCCCTCACTCCCTCCTTATTTTCCCCCAAGCACAGCTGCAAGGTTAAGTAGACAGGCCAACTATAGCCACATACATCGACTGCTGAATCACAGCTGTGCGCATTTTGCCTGTTAAACTTTTTTCTTGTTTGATTAACCCTGGTTCTCTCCTCCCACAAATGTTCAAGATGGCAACATGACAAGCCATATCTTTGCCGTGTTGTGGGCGCATCAGAAACTACCTGCATGCATACAAAGCAGGGGGAAGTGGTCAAAGCATTATAATATTAGTACATTTAACTTTGCCCTAGTTTCATTTGCAGTCAAATGCTCTACCAATGAGCTATACCCCCTCTTGCCCTAGTTTCATTTGGATTAAAATTAATTACAGATTTCTCACAGCTTCATTTGTTTCCATTTTAAATGCAGTTGGTTTACTTATAATTTCTTGATTATATACATAGTACATATACGTTATATAAATAGGTATACATGTATTTACACAATATATGTATATATTCATGTCTATGTAATATACATATATATGTATACATATACAATATTATATATATACTAATATTTATACCATATATACTATATATTTATTAGGTATATAAATAGATATATTTAGTGTGTGTATACACACATATAGAGAAAGAATATACATGCATGTGTGTTTATATATATATATATATATAGAGAGAGAGAGAGAGAGAGAGAGAGTTTATAAGAAAAAACATTCTGATATTTTTAAAATTTTCATTACAAAAAGAGAAAAAGAGCCCCAAAGCAAACAGCAACCATTTTCATGACTAGGCATTTGGCTTTCCAGGAATATGGAAGACAAAAAAATGTTCATTCATTCTTAGTATAAATAGTAACTCTAACCCATTTTCACCTTCTTCTTCATACTTGCAAAGCTGAAAAATGTTCAGTATATTAACTTATAATATGTCATTTCTGAAAAGGGAAAAGAAAAAGTACTATGATAAATGTAGCTACAGAAGCAATATAACATTTTTAACTTTAAAACACTTTTTTAAAGAGAAAAAGCTCTAATGTCATAGAGGGATAGATGTTAAATGGTATAAAGGGGAGAATGAGATCATCACATAGGTTGACTCTATTTATCAGAAATTTCCTTTGATTGTGTAGTACGAGGAAGAGAAAGAGACAAAATTGCTGCTTTCCTTAATTTTACTGAAGAAACTTTGTTTTATATCTTGCAGTAATAGCATGTGGATTATACATTTAAACTAGATTACAAAATTGTATTTAATATTAGATGCTTAGAATGATTTTAACCATGATGAACATCACCTTTTTTATCATTAATTTTTAAATTATCTTTTTAAAGTATTCCTATAGTATTTTTTAATGTTTATTTGAGAGAGAGAGAGAACATGCACATGTGTCCGAAGGGCAGAAAGAGGGAGAGAGATAATCCCAAGCAGGATCATGACTGTTAGTGCATAGCTTGACGTGGGGCTCGATCCCGTGAACTGTGAGATCATGACCAGAGACAAAATCAAGAGTCAGATGCTGAAACCGACTAACCCACCCAGCTACCCTTGTTCCTGTAATTTTCTATATTTAAATCTTGAGATATTTGTAATGGAAATTACAGTACCTTTTGTTAAATACTAAGATGAAATCCTTTCACTGAGTGCTTCTCAGACACAAAAGTGCAGATTAAACACTTGGAAGCCTTGTTAAAAATGAAGACTCTCATTCAGATAATCTGAGGTAGTTCCTGTGTTTCTAGTTTCCAGGTGATGTTGATGCTTAAAATCCATGCAAAAAAAAAAAAAAAGAAAAAAAAAGAAAACTGAGTAAAAGGTTTTATTTCAAATCAAACAACAATTTAATAATATCATAATAATGATCATAATGACATTAATAATAATAGTTTTATATATGTCTTATCTCCTGAGAAATTAATAGTTAATATAAAAATTAATAATTAGGCACATAAGAAAATCAAATTTACTGAATCTTGTCTATATAGAACATTCTGCTCTAATGCTGTATTAATCAATTGAATTTCTGTAGTTGTTCTGTGGGTCACTTGCCTAGCATTGATCTCTTGTTGTTTGGCTCCATATCTGTTGACTGATGACAAATTGTTACCCTTGAATAGAGTTAAATATTTCTGAAGCTTTTTAAGTAAAAGTCTATCAAGAAACAGCTAAAGTGTTTTTGAACTGTTATAAAGTCTTTTGGAATCCCAAGGAATTAAGCTAAAAAGTTTATTTGCATCTTGAAGCCATAACTCATAAGCTGTGAATGAAAAGACAACCACAAAAGAAAAGGATGGGTACATCCCACTGTAAATTAGTATGAAAATATGAATTTCATCTAGTGATAAACAACACTCACTAGGGATACTGCAGGTTAGACCAGATCTGTTCTGAAATCTAAATGATTGTACTGGGAAGTACAATGAGGGGTTCTGGGAAGATGGTTAGCTATAAAGACTTGGATATATAATAGTTCTCATGAACCCTGTGTAAAGAAAATAAAAGAAGCTTTATGTAGCACTGGAATATCTCTGACAATAACTCCTGCAATGTTAGGAGTTACATTAGGATTTAACGGAGTTAATGGGTGTTAGGATGTTAAATATCCCAAATGTCCTATTCCAAAAGCAGGTTTTTAATAAATGGTCTGGCACATACATATACTTTTGCTCTATGCTTGACTCTCTGCTTCAGACATTTCCAATGACAAACTTGAAGTCTTTCTCATATATCTTTATGGACATTTGTTTATTCTTGGGCTACACTTGTCATAGGCATGAGGCAATATTTGTGGCTGATCAAGTGGTGCATAAAACATTTTTAAATTTTTTTTGGTTTTATTTTTTTTATTTTTGAGAGTGAGAGAGAGCACAAGTGGGGGAGGGTCAAAGAGAGAGAGGGAGACACAGAATCTGAAACAGGCCCAAGGCTCTGAGCTGTCCCACGTGGGACTCAAACCCATGAACCATGAGATCGTGACCTGAGCTGAAGTCAGACGCTTAACTGACTGAGCCACCCAGGTGCCCCATTACAAGACTTTTGTTTTAGGGAACTCATTTCACAGGTAAGGATAAATAGTGGTGGGGTAGGATAACATCAATCAATTAAAAAATACAACTACTGAAGGCTGTGCAAGACATTGTGGTAGTCACTGGGGAGAATTCAAACTAATAATATTATGAATTAAATACAATGCAATACTATTTCAAAGCACTATGTGTAGTGCTGAAGGAATTGTCCAGCCAGTTAATGCTTTTCCGCAGAGTGGTTATGAGATTATTTTTGCTTGCGTAGCTTTGTGAACACTATTCTGTGATCCTACTTTCTACTAATTTGCTAAGACTCACATAACAAATATTGTAGACTGGGGGGCTACAATATTGGTTGATTGAGAAATTGATTCTCACAGTTTGGTAGGCTTGAAGTTCAAGATCAAAGTGTTGACAGGATTAGTTTCCTCTGAGGACCCTTTCCTTGTTCTGCAGATGGCCACCTTCTTGCTGTGTCCTCCCATGGTCTTTCTCCTGAGTGTGTGCATCCTGGGATATTCTTTGTATGTCCAAATGCCCTCTTCTTATAAGAACACCGGTCAGATTGGATTAGGACCCACCCTAATAACCTTATCTTAATTTAGTCACTTTTGTCTCCAAATACAGTCACATTCTGATGAACTGGGGTTTAGAGCTTCAGAGTATGAATTTTGGGGGGATGGGTCACAGTTCCGCCTATTACACACTCAAAATCCTGTGTCTATAAGAGACCCAGTTCAGACCCCTGTTTTGTATCTGAGGAGTTAGAGGCTATTCCAAAAAATTGAAATGGACAAGGTCAGTAAATTATTAAATGTTAGAGTCTAGAATAAATCATAGATATCCTGAATTCCTGATGGGTTTGTTTTCCTTTTTCACTTTTCACACCACTAATGCAAGCCCAATATGCTTCTTACAAATATCAGGGGTAGAGCTGTACTTGAGGAATGAGCAGGCACAATAATTGGGGAGACAGAATATATGGCTAATATCACTTTTTCCAATCCAGCTCTTTTAGTTGAGTGAGCTTTGTCAGAGACAGGGGGTTGTCTCATGAGGAACACTGGGATAGATTAGCACAATGAAGGTCTGAGCCTGGATTGAGTATAATGGCCATTATTTCTAACTTGCTAGTGTGAGAATAAACCAATGTTCCTACAATTCCTGTGGTTTGATTCTTACCATGATCAATAAATAAATCATTTTTTAACAGAGCTGGGTTTCAAGGTTTTAAACATGTATTTGTGATGTTTGTTTTGTTATTTTTGGTGACAGTGGGATAGATGACATCACATAAAATATTTGAGAAAATTTTATTTAAGAAGCCAAAAACTTTACCATCTTGAAGGATAAAATAGTAATATTAACTATTTTTTTAAAAAAATAATGGAAATTTCTAAAAGTATAAACCAATTTAAATTACAAAGATTCTTAACAAATACTTCCTCTTTTCTAAAAACTTTCAGGCTTCTCTTAAGTTATTAATGTCTGCTTAAACTTTACTGGCTTTTCAAAGTTCAAAGGTACAAATGCAAAAATCAATTGAATTTCATATGAATTTGAGAAACTAGCAAGCTAGTTGCAAAGTAAAATAAAATGCAAAATGCAGGGAAGCTTGGTGCCTCAGTTGGTTAAGCTTCCTGAATTTAAGCCCCACATTGAGCTCTGCCCTAATAGTGCAGAGCCTGCTTGGAATTTTCTCTCTCTCTTTCTCTGCCCTTACTTCACTGTGCTCTCTCTCTTTCTCTCGCTCTCTCAATTAAGTAAATAAATGTAATAAATAAATATATACATAAGGAAAGAAATAAAAAAAAAGAAAGAAAGAAAGAAAAAAGAAAGACAGAAAGAAAGAAACAAAATATAAAATGTTATCAACTAAACCAAAGATAGGCATATTTAGGCTAATTATGGCAAAATGATGCCAAAATGAGTTTCATTTGTAAAAACATTTCTACTCGGCAAATACTGGAGAAAGTTCAAAATGACTGCATTTTCTTGTCAGATCCATAAGCTCTCGGATATATGTTTTCCTATGTTTTGTCTGAGCACTTTAGAGTCTGACCCATATGCCTATGACTAAAGAACCAAACATAAACCAGCAAGCTGCTTCTCCTAATGAAATTCTCTTTCCACCACTTCCCCTAGAAAATGGCTCTGAAAATGAAAGCGTATTGGAAAGTATTTGTGCAATATAAAAGGTTTAAGTCCACTCTCTGGTCAGGATTAGTTTGTGGACTAGCTATCCCTACCTTCTCCAAAATGATTGTCAGTTATTGTGACTATATTCCTTTTTTTCTCACTTTAGTCTTTTCAAAATGAGCTTATTAGTTAGTTCCAGGATTATGAAACACTTTTGATCTACCCATGGCAGGAAATGACCCAATGGAGTCAAGCAATAGCTATTTAAGACTCCAGTGTCACCTCCATATGTTAAGACATCCTTAACCATTTTATCCAACACAGTGATCAAATTTCTGTGACCTTCCTTACCAAGACCTTGCTTTATTTCCTTTCCAGAATTTATCCTGTACTAAAATCGTATTGTTTTCCTATCTTCTGTCATTAGATGATAAGATCTGTGTAATTGGGGCTTGGGCACTGCCATATTCCTAACATCTGAAGGTATATCTGATATAAAAAATACCTGGTATAATATGTATATATAAATTAATCAATGCCTTTATTTTTGTAAACTATATTGTGTTCTGTGATGCTATGGTTATTGTTGTTCTAATTCTCAAGAAGCCAGTGTTTGATTCAGGTATTATGTGACATCAATAATTACAATAGCGTCTTTCTCAGAGCTGCCCAATCCTCACTATTATTTTTATAATAACTGATGTCAGGGGTGCCTGGGTGGCTCAGTCGGTTGAGCGGCTGACTTCGGCTCAGGTCACGATCTCACGGCTTGTGAGTTTGAGCCCCGTGTCGGCCTCTGTGCTGACAGCCCCAAGCCTAGAGCCTGCTTCGGGTTCTGTGTCTCTCTCTCTCTCTCTCTCTGCCCCTCCCCTGCCCATGCTCTGTCTCTCTCTGTCTCTCAAAAATAAATAAGCATAAAAAAATTAAAAAATATAATAACTGATGTCCAAAGTCTTCTACCAAAGGAACTGTGTGGGGGAGTAGGGTGTATATTGCCAGGATTTTTTTTTTAAAGTACTCATTAAACATTCCTATAGGGTGTTGTCAGTTCTATGGGAATATGTGATAAGATGCAGCATAGAGAAAGCAGAAAAGGTAGAGGCAGGGATAGGAACACACAAATAAAATGAAGTTAGAAGAGAATTTAAAGGTATTACAAGTAGCTAATAACAAAGGAAAGAAAGAAACTTTTTTTTTAATAATTCCAAAAGTAATTATTAAGAGCTTATCCATAAATATGCTGCAGTGTGTAACTTACTGGGTATGAAAGGATGTTAATGGGAAGCTTTTCATTATTTTCCTTATGTCTGTGCATGCTTTTAATTTTGTATGATTGAAATATTAAAACCTAGACAAACTACCATTATATATAAGAACATCGAGAAAACTTTTAGATCATGACAAAAAATTAAAAGTATAGATGATCTAAAAACATCAACTATATAAATTCACAAAATGACAGTAACACAGCTGCAAAAAGATAACTTTAATAAGTATTTGTTTCACAATCTTGATGTACAGGAGTTTCAGCTTAGTATGCCAGACTTTTAATTACTGAATTTTTTGATCTTTCTCTCTTTTTTTATTTTTTTATTTTTGAGAGAGAGAAAAGAGAATGAGCAGGAGAGGGGCAGAGGGAGAGAGGGAGACACAGAATCTGAAGCAGGCTCCAGGCTCTGAGCTGTCAGCACAGAATTGGATGTGGGGCTCAAACCCACGAATCATGAGATCATGACCTGAGCTGAAGTTGGACACTTAACTAATGGAGTCACCGAGGCACCCCTTCAGTTTCCTCCTTTATGCAGAGATTGTAAAAGTTCCTGATTCAATTTATTAACAGCAAAAGAACAAGCATTATTAACTTATTTTCTGCATGTTATTTTCTAGGTTCAGTGTATCCAGATCAAAGCATTGATGTACTGTTGATATAGAAGTGCTAACCTGTCTGAGTACCTAGGTATATTCAATAGTGAGACATGTCCACAGAACAGTCAAGAAACAAAAAGTCTTATAAGTGAAATTGTCCACTGGTGTTGAGACAGGTTCTAGGTGTAGGTCCCTTTCTTCAATATAAATTTACTGGGAAAGATAATAAAACCTCTAAACACAGAGTACCCCAGGTGAAGAAGCCAGTGGAAATCTGGGATCCATATTCATTCTATTGTCACCTACCCCACAGCCAAAAAATATTTGAACTGATGTGTAACCAGAATCATTATGACTACCAACATCGGTCTGTTTTCAGAGCTGTGTTCTCTAACTTTATGTACAAGAATACAAGAGAAAGAAATACTTTTTTCTAAAAGAATCAGATATTTTTAAAGGCCCTTTGTCTTCTCTATGCCATGGGGCTTAAGCAGAGTGTTGGGTCCAATGTAAAATAAAGGTTTTCGAAAAAATCTCCTAAACTCAAAATTCTAACAATTAGTAAAGTCCAATGCTACCAGTCATCACTTAGGCCATACATCTTGGTACCCTGGCTGAACATTGGGAAGTATAAGTCCTAGATTTTATGTATCTAAAAGAGAAAGCAATTATTTTAATTTTCTCTCCAGTATTTCACGGCATTCTTTTAACATAAGTTCACTAACTCAATTAACAGGAAATAAAAAGTCATTGTTCAGAGGTATGGACAATGAAAAGTATTCGAAACTTAAAGAGGGATTAAGTAGAAGGGCTAGAAGAATTAATATTTTCTGCCTGAGTTAATTTCCAATTCTATTTCTAAATTAGACACCTGTCTTATTTTCAACAAAACTCTGCTTAAATATTTCCAGTTATCAGAGAACATGCTATTCTGAAATGAGACTCTTTCATTTGTGGAGTTCTAATTATCTGGCAATATTTACATAGAACTGAAATCTGTCTGCCTATAATTATGAGCCATTATTTCTAGTTGTCCAGTATGAAAAGACAAAGGACGGTCTTTTCCCCCTTAATCATTCATTCATCCATTCATTCAGCAAATGCTTCTTGGGTACATTAGCTATACTAGTCATTGTGCTCAGCAATAGGGATGCAAGAATGGATAAAGAAAGGTTCCTGTCTGGGGGAAATTTTAGAGTACTTCATGTTAGACCGGCATAAACAGCATAATAGTGTAAAATAGAAGATTCCGGGTGCCTCTTTTTCTATTTTGTATCTTAATTTTGAACATTATGTATCCAGTTACTCAAACCTGAAAACTAAAAGTCACTCTGGATTCTACCTTTTTTCCTCACTTCCTTAGTCAGCCTATCAATAAGCCCTATTAACTGTACCTCTAAAGTGTACCTTGAATACATCCATTTCTCTCCATATCACTACAAACTCCACATTCCAATACATCACCATCTCTCAATTACTCAAATACTCATCTCTCAAATACTGCAGTAATTCCCTACTTTGTCTTCCTGCTTCCACTCTTGGTGGTCCACAAGCCTTTCTTCTCAAAGAATATAGGGTGAACTTCTCAAAGAATATAGGGTGTATGTATTTATCAGAGTGACAAAGTTAGTACAATTTACCTAGCTATTCCTGAAAGCCTCTTTGAATTTTTAATTTAAATTATTTATTACTTCTATGGGGTGCCTGGGTGGCTCAGTCAGTTAAGTGACCAACTTCAGCTCAGGTCATGATCTCACGGTTTGTGGGTTCAAGCTCTGCTTTGGGCTTGTGCTGAACACTTGCTCGGAGCCTGGGGCCTGCTTAGATTTTGTGTCTCCTTCTTTCTCTGCCCCTCCCCTGTTTGTGCTCTGTCTCACTTTGTCTCTCAAAAATAAATAAAATAAAATAATTTATTATTTCTAGATGCTCTAGTTATTTATCACATTTTTAATTTAAACTGAATATTTTTATTACCTTGACCTTCACTGTTTGGATTTTTTTTTCAAACTAAAACATTTATCCGAATTTTTGATATTTGAAGGTTTTGTGAGTCTCATTCTATTGCTACTTCTTATGAGTCTTGCTCATGTTGGCTTATTTACTTTTGGATTTAGTAATTTGTACTATAAACTCATGTTTCTTTGAAAATTATTCAGGGGAGTCCTACTATATATGTGTTTAAATTGTATTACAGGACACACATTTTGATTTTATCCAGCACTTTTCTTTTTTTAAGTAGACAGATAATGAAAAATGCTTATATTTAAATATTTGTCTACAGATTTAATAATTGTCTTAGGATAAAATCCTATACTTGGGATTACTGGGTCAAAATGGTGAACATTATATTTTAATATGTATTACCAAATTTATTCCATAAAGGTCACTGCAATTTATATTGCAGGAATATTTGAACTCCATATTTTAAGATAAATATTGGTAAAATCACTTATCCTGAAAAGGGTAACTAAGATGATGACAGGACTGAAACCCAAGCTCCATGTAAAAACATAAAAGAATACACGTGTACACACACACACACACACACTTTCACCTGTTAACTTTGTTGCGCACACACACACACACACACACACAGTTTCACCTGCTAACTTTGTCAAATAAGTCTATGAAATAAATATGCCAAGCACATGGTTGGTTCCCTTACTATGTATTGATTAATCCACTTGCTTTTTCATTCAACATTTTCTGAGCGACTACTATGTATCAAGCAATGAACTAAACACAAGGGCTTTAGCTACAAACTATTATGGAATCTGTTGGAGGAGACACTTAACAAGAAAAATCCAAAAAATAAAAATAAAATAAAGTGTAAAAAAGAAAGAACCACTAATGAAGGAACTTCTGTTAGCTCCCTTGTCTAAAATAGTTACCAAAAATCTCCGTATGAAGTTTCATTTAGGCGTGTGCTGGTGATATGTGTAGAAATCAACCCTGAGAAAGAGTAAAAACAAGGATCCTGAAGAAAGGTGCCTGTACAGTGGAAAACTCAACGGGAGAGTAACATGAGGTAACATTGCGAAAGAAAAGCACTAGCTAGGTCACGCAAAGCTCTGCAGATCAAGGAAGAAATTTGGATTTAATTCTCAGGGCACCAAAAACTCTTTGGAGGTTTTTGGAACAGATTTATCATACAAGGTGACATATTTTTAGAAGTTCACCCTATATTCTTTGAACCCACAAACCATGAGATCATGACCTGAGCTGAAGTTGGTCACTTAACTGACTGAGCCACCCAGGCACCCCATAGAAGTAATAAATAATTTAAATTAAAAATTCAAAGAGGCTTTCAGGAATAGCTAGGTAAATTGTACTAACTTTGTCACTCTGATAAATACATACATGTCTAAAAAATAGTCTTCTTTAAAGACAGTATTTGAAATAAAATGGAAATTCAGAGGGATAAGTCTAATGTTTGGAGCCACTTTTCACCTAGGGATGATTGCTGATGTTGTAGTCGGTGGTTGAGAGCTTAAGAGTCTGGATAATACTTTTGTCAGCCTCCTGGGCGAGGAGGGTACATGCTGAGTACTGCTACCTGCCAGGGACTCTAAAGAGGTTTGCAACAGATATAGCAGTGCACCTTAAGTAGTCCAGCCTCCACAGGGACTACAGTCCAAGTTTGAATAATTTCAATCCTTGAAATTGAATTCAGATAATAGGATATTGCTACATTTCCAGGAGCCTATGAAAAGCAAATAAAAAATTCTCTCTGAAATAAAATAACATCATCCTAGGTCTTGCATTATTTTTGTAATTTTTCACTTGATCTTAGCCAAAAGGCCGAGAAGCGATTATTTTTGTAATTTTTCAAATGCAGTGTCCTGTAAACAATAACAATAATATAGAATAACCAGGGACTCTGTGAGATAACACAAATGAATGAGACCCAGGTGAAACAGTAACCAATAGAAACAGACCTACAGAAGCTGCTGTTGTGTGGAATTATCAAATACAGATTTTGAAGCAAATTAAGTTTAATATATTTAATTCAAAAAAGGCAAGATTCAGGAGTCAAGGAAATTGGAGATATAGAAAAGGAAACAGAGTAATATAGATGTTCCATGACCAAAAAGTAAGATAACTGTATTAGAAATTCAACAGCAGATTGGGGTGCCTGGGTGGCTCAGTCAGTTAAGCGTCTGACTCGATTTCAGCTCAGGTCATGATCTCACAGTTTGAGTTCGAGCTCTGCATTGGGTTCTGTGCTAGCAGCATGGAGCCTGCTTGGGATTCTTTCTCTCTCTTCTCCTCTGTCTACTCCACCTCTGCTCACTCTCTGTCTCTCTCAAAATAAAAAAAATAAACATTAAAAAAATGTTTTAAAGAAATTCAACAGCAGATTAAAACAGAAATATAAATCAGAAGAAAATACCCAGAGGCAAACAAAGAGAGAGATAAGAAAGAAAAATGGATATCTGACATTATAACTCCTGCTTGCATGAAGCTAATTTAACACATATTTACTCTGTAAGGCACACCGCAGCCTTCCTAGGCTTAGGAACACTAAGCAACCCTTCGGCACTATGCTTTTAAACAGTGAAGTCACCAATGAAAAGTACCAACATATGTAAAATATGGCACGTAAATAGACCATGAAAAGGGAACTTACAATATAAGAGTTGAAACAAGAAGGCAAGAGGGTCATCTTATTTAACTTATCTGGGAACATGCACATCAGAGGCTCAAATATTTAATTCCTTGGTGCATGTCAGCAGGTAGCCATGAAAGCACCACGAATATTGATTTCTATTCTGTCTGCTATCACAGAACACCATAGACTCACTGGCTTTATCCATAACAGAAACTTCTTTCTCACAATTTTGGAGGCCAAACAATGCAAGATCAAAGTGCCAGTCAATTCTGTGTCAGATGAGAAACACTCAAAGATGACTGTCTTCTTGCTGTTTCCTCACATGATGGTAAGGGTGATGTTGCACTCTGGGGTCTCTTTTATAAGGACGCTAATTCCATTCACCTCCCAAAGGCCCCACCTCCAAATGCCATCTCATTGGGGATTAGGTTTTAAACTATGGATTTGAGGGGAACACAAGCATTTGGTCCATAACCTATTACAAATAAACTTTAGTGAGTAGGCAAATTCACAAATGCAGAATCCACAAATAATGGGAATTGACTATAATCGGAGTAGCAAATAAAAGTAGAAAATGGTGCAAAAACATTTGAAGAGATGAAGGTTGAGAATTTTCCAGCACTGGTGAAATATATGAATATTTATATTTGCATATCTCTAGTGCCCCCCAATAAATATAGATCCAAACACTATCACATCCAAGTTAAACTATTAAAATCCGAAGACAAACAAGTAAACTTAAATGCACCCAGAGGAAATAAAGATACAGTAGATGTAAAACATTAGAAATTTTTAACTGAGAACTAATTTCTGAGCAGAAACATTGAAATCAAGAAGACAATGGGTATCTTTATATTTATGAAATTAGGTAAGAAATAACCTAGAAGTCTAGGCCAAATAAAAATATCTTTCAAGAATAAAAGAAATTAAAGACATTTTAAGGAAAAAAAGCCACTTATCACTGATAGGTATATACTACAGGAGGAACTAGAGGAAAGTTAAGAATATTCTTCTAACAGAAAGAAAATAATTGAAGATGGAAGGTTGAAAATGTTGAAATAAATGAAGACTAATTGTAGTAATAACTCCGTGGGTAAATATAAAGTAATAACTTACTAAATAAAAATAATGTCTAATACTCTTAACATAAATCACACAAAAAACATAGCATATATATCAGTAAGGAATAAAAATAGTTAAAAATGTGAATTTATTATATACTTTGTTAAGAGGGAAAAGGTGCCAATTGATGCTAGATTTGATTACTTAGGGATACATACAGTAATATTTAGTATAAACTAAAAAATAGTAAGATAGTAAATAACTTCTGAGTTAATAATAGAAAATGTCACATTATAGAGTAATCAGCCATTTCAAGAGAAGAAAAGACAGGAGAGAAAAGAAACAAAACAGGCAGAGCAAACAGAAAGCATGTGCAGTATACAAGTTTTAAGTTCAAAAGATCAGCAATAATATTGACTAAATACTCTTCCTAAAAGATAAAGATTGTAAAACTTAAGAAAATAGTATGAATTTAAAAAAATGAAACAAAATTTAAAAAAAAAACTGAAAAAGTTATAGAAAAGCAACTCTAAATAAAGAGAACTTAGCTGTATTTCAGGGAGAAATAAAAGGAAACTTTAGAAAATAATGTTGATTCAAGATAAGAAGATGCTTCAGAATAATAAAATTTTCAATTCACCAGGAAGATACAGTAATTCTAAATGAGTATGCACCTGGTGACATATACAAAATATGGCACGCACTGTGGTAGAGTGTACCACAACTTAAAAAGTTGACTATAAGCATTATGCTCTTCTGCCAAAATTCAATTATGTGAGAAAAAATAATAAAACCATACTGTAAAATATCAATATATTCAAAATAACTTACAGAACAAAGAAAAAATGTTAATAACAACACCAGGAACATTTTGAACTAATGATACTGAAAGTATTACATATCACAATTGTGAATTCATGAAGTATAGGAAAATTTACATTCTTCAATATGCATATTAGAAACAAGAGAGGTCGAAAATCAATAAATACATATCTCACAAAAGTAGAAAAAGAATAATAAGTGTAAAGTAAAGAGAAAGAAAACATAACCATAAAGGCAGAAATTAATGAAATAGAGAGTGACAGCAACGCAAGATGGCTGCCACCATGGGCTCGGGAGTAAAAGTCCCTCGAAATTTTAGACTGTTGGAAGAACTGGAAGAAGACCAGAAAGGAGTAGGAGATGGCACAGTTAGTTGGGGTCTAGAAGATGACGAAGACATGACACTTACAAGATGGATAGGGATGATAATTGGGCCTCCAAGAACAACTTATGAAAACCGACTATACAGCCTTAAAATAGAATGTGGACCTAAATACCCAGAAGCACTCCCCCTTTGTAAGATTTGTAACAAAAATTAATATGAATGGAGGTAATAGTTCTGATGGAGTGGTGGACCCAAGAGTCATATCAGTGATAGCAAAATGGCAGAATTCATATAGCATCAACGTTGTCCTGCAAGAGCTCCGGTGCCTAATGACATCTAAAGAAAACATGAAACTCCCTCAGCTGCCCGAAGGACAGTGTTACAACAATTGATCAAAAAGAAAAGCCACAGGCCCTCCCTCCCCACCCCATTTGATTTAAGCAGTCTTTATTTTCCACAGTAGTAAGTTTTCTAGATACATCTTGTAGACCCCAAAGTACTGGAAAGGAAGCTCCCGTTCAAAGGCAAGTTATCTTAAAATACTGTAAATGATACCAATTTTTTGTCCATTTAGAATATATAAGTTGTGCTATAACAAATCATCCTGTCAAGTGTAACCACTATCCATATAGTTGAACTTCTGGGATCAAGAAGTATATTTAAACTGATTCCCATCATAACTGGTGGGGCATATCTAACTCAACTGTGAAAAGACACATCAGACAATCACCTTGTTGCTGATTACATGCATGGCCTGGGGTCTCTGCCTTCTCCCCTTATCCTCCTCCTGCCTCCCTGTCTCCCTCCTTCCCTCCCTCCCTGCAACAGCCTTCCAGCTTGGAGTGGCTTGCTAGAGTAGTTGTGAAGGTTTCAGGTCACAGCCTGTGGGACTCCTAGTGGTTATGTGGGGGTTCTCTAGCTGCATCCCTGCTTTTTATAAGTCTTAAATGATGCCCCACCACCACTACCCCAAACCATTGTCCCTTCTTCACTTTCCACCACGACCTTTGGCCAAAGAATAGATTGTAACCCCCTCTGTTCTCCTCTGAAATTGGCCTTTGGTGAGGAATTCAGGGCTCTCTCCATATCTTCTCCCCCACCTTAATTGAGCGGTTCAGCTTTTTCCTTCTTCCTCCTCAACTCCCTTTTTGTACCATCACCACCCAACACTTTCCACAATACTTCCTTTCTTTGGCCAGAAACCATCAGGTAAGGTTGGAAAGAGTCTCTGACTTCCCTCGTTTAGTTTTGGAACCACATTTAGTTCCACATTTAGTTTTGGAACCTCCACCAGCCTGGGAAGGAATATTGGGTCCTCAGCCCTGCCACCCTCTGCTGTCATCATCAGCTGATGCGTTTTTTTAGCTCAGGTTTTGATAAAGTGAAAAGAACAGTCACCAGGGGTACTCAGACCTGCCAGCTCTCAAAGTTGTTGGTGGTTAAA
Source organism: Panthera uncia (assembly GCF_023721935.1). NCBI lineage: Eukaryota > Metazoa > Chordata > Mammalia > Carnivora > Felidae > Panthera > Panthera uncia. The sequence continues at coordinate 34,432,941 of NC_064810.1, forward strand.
CTTGGAGAAAGGCCACAGAAGACACTTGTAAGCACACACAATCCCTCTGAATGAATTGTTTTCCTGTAATTGCTTTTGCTTTTAAAAATTGAAGAAGTTTTAAACAGGGTTGTCATGTGGACATCTAGTTTAGAATGTGGCGACTGGAACAAAAAGAACCTTGAATTTGGTTCATATTTGGTTTTGGTGCTGCTGCTTCTCACGGTCCTTAGGAGGGATTGAAAAAGAAATGCGTGTGCACAGCAGATCTCTGAAATTGGCAGGCTTGACTTCGTGGCAAATTGCTGTGTTTTTCCACTTTTCTGGTCAGGACCACTATATGCGGAGATGTGGATGCATACTGAAATAAAAGCGATTCATTCTGTTCTAAAGTGTTTTGTTTTGTTTTGTTTTGTATACTTTAGTGTTTGTGTAAAACCACCTTTTGAAGCAGCAGCTATCAAGTCTGAAAAGCAATCGATATTTCCATTAATCTTTTTCTAGGGGAAACCTTAGTTCTAAGGATTTAACATCCTGTAAGTAAGGTTTAACATAACAGTATTCCATAAGCAGCCTTTTTATTGTTAGACCATTGCCTGATTTTAATATAATAAAAAAAATGTGGGTTAAAAAAAAGAAACTAATGAAATAGAGTATAAGCAGAAGAGAGTATTAGCAGAATGAAATGGTCTGTATTTGAAAGACCAAATAAAAGATAAATATCTTGTGAGGCTGATTATTAAAAAAAATAAATATATATAATATAAAGAATGCAAATGGTCATCATTAAATATTACAATAATATTAAAGTAATAATAAGATATCATAAGGAATCTTATGTGAATAAAATTTAAACTAGAAATTGATTTCGGTTCAGGTCATGATTTTGTGGTTCCAGGGATTGAGCCCCACATCTGACTGTGCTGACAGCACAGAACTTGCTCAGGATTCTCTCTCCCTCTCCTTCTCTCTCTGCCATTCCCCTACTCATGCTTCGTGTCTCTCGCTCCCTCTCTCTCAAAAAATAAAAATAAAATAAATTTAAAAAATGCATATATTCCTTAAAAAATATTTTATCCTATCTGTTGCAAGAGAATATGGGAAAGTATGACATTTTTTTAAATATTTAATTATAGAAAAATTTATAGAAAAACATTGAAGGAAACCTCAGCTATGTTCATAGAGAATTCAGTAACAAAAGAATGTCAGTTCTTTCAAAACTGTTGTATAGAATTAAAATCACTTAAATATAAATTCCACCAGGGATTATCATGTATTTAAAATGTAACACTGAAAATGTATTGATTGTGGGTATTATATTTTTGTGGTAAAACTATAAAGAAAATAAAATAATCCACTACAGTGGTTATCTGGGGGTGACAAAGGAGAATATGATTAGTGAAAGACACAGAAATTGGCAAAGTTCTATTTCCAGTTGGTTTGAAATAACCACATGTTTGACTTTTAAATTATTGTTTTTTTTAATTTTTTAAATTAAAAAAAAATAAATTTATATCCAAATTAGTTAGCATATAGTGCAACAATGATTTCAGGAGTAGATTCCTTAGTGCCCTTTACCCATTTAGCCCATCCCCCCCTCCTACAACCCCTCCAGTAACCTTCAGTTTGTTCTCCATATTTATGAGTCTCTTCTGTTTTGTCCCCCTCCCTGTTTTTCTATTATTTGTGTTTCCCTTCCCTTATGTTAATCTGTTTTGTTTCTTAAAGTTCTCACTTGAGTGAAGTCATATGATTTTTGTCTTTCTCTGACTGACTAATTTCACTTAGCATTATACCTTCCAGTCCATGTAGTTGCAAATGGCAAGATTTCATTCTTTTTGATTGCTGAGTAATACTCCATTGTATATATATACATATATATATATATATATATATATACACACACACACATATATATATATATATATATATATATATATATATATATATATCACATCTTCTTTATCAATTCATCCATCGATGGACATTTGGGCTCTTTCCATACTTTGGTTATTGTTGATAGTGCTGCTATAAACATTGGGGTGCATGTGTCCCTTTGAAACAGCACACCTGTATCCCATGGATAAATACCTAGTAGTGTAATTTCTGGGTTGTAGTTCTATTTTTAGCTTTTTGAGGAAACTCCATACTTTTTTCCAGAGTGGCTGCACCAGCTTGCATTTCCACCAACAATGCAAAAGAGATCCTCTTTCTCCGCATCCTCGGCAACATCTGTTGTTGCCTGAGTTGTTAATGTTAGCCATTCTGACAGGTGTAAGGTGGTATCTCATTGTGGTTTTGATTTGTATTTCCCTGATAATGAGTGATGTTGAGCATTTTTCATGTGTCGACTGGTCATTTGGAGAAGTGTCTATTCATGTCTTTTGCCCAATTCTTCATTGGATTATTTGTTTTGGGGGTGTTAAGTTTGATAAGTTCTTTATAGATTTTGCATACTAACCCTTTATCTGATATGTCATTTGCAAATATCTTCTCCTATTCTGTTGGTTGCCTTTTAGTTTTCAGATTGTTTCCTTTGCTGTGCAGAAGGTTTTTATTTTGATGAGGTCCCAGTCGTTCATTTTTGCTTTTGTTTTCCTTGCTTCCGGACACATGTTGAGTAAGAAGTTGCTGTGGCCAAGATCAAAGAGGTTTTTGCCTGCTTTCTCCTTGAGGATTTTGATGGCTTCCCGTCTTACATTGAGGTCTTTCATCCATTTTGAGTTCATTTTTGTGTATGGTGTAAAAAGTGGTCCAGGTTCATTTTTTTGCATGTCACTGTCCACTTTTCCCAGCACCACTTGCTGAAGAGACTGTCTTTATTCCATTGGATACTCTACTGCCTTGTCATAGATTAGTTGGCCATACGTTTGTGGATCCATTTCTGGGTTCTCTATTCTGTTCCATTGATCTGAGTGTCTGTTCTTGTCCCAGGACCATACTGTCTTGATGATTACAGCTTTGTAGTATAGCCTGAAGTCCGGGATAGTGATGCCTCCTGCTTTGGTTTTCTTTTTCAAGATTGCTTTGGCTATTTGGGGTCTTTTCTGGTTCCATACAAATTTTAGGATTATTTGTTCTAGCTCTGTGAAGAATGCTGGTGTTATTTTGATAAAGATTACACTGAATATGCAGATTGCTTTGGGTAGTATCGACATTTTAACAATATTTGTTCTTCCTATCCAGGAGCATGGAATCTTTTTCCATTTTTTTGCGTCTTCTTCAATTTATTTCATAAGCTTTCTATAGTTTTCAGTGTATAGATTTTTACCTCTTTGGTTAGATTTATTCCTAGGTATTTTATGGTTTTTGGTGCAACTGTAAATGGGATCGATTCTGTCACTTCATTGTTGGTGTATAAGAATGCAACTGATTTCTGTGCATTGATTTTATATCCTGCAACTTTGCTGAATTCATGAATCAGTTCTAGCAGTTTTTTGGTGGAATCTTTTGGGTTTTCCATATAGAGTATCATGTCATCTGTGAAGAGTGAAAGTTTGACCTCCTCCTGGCCGATATGGATGCCTTTTATTTCTTTGTGTTGTCTGATTGAAGAGGCTAAGACTTCTAATACTATGTTGCAAGAGTGGTGAGAGTGGACATCCCTGTCTTGTTCCTGACCTTAGGGGGAAAGCTCTCAGTTTTTCCCCATTGAGGATGATATTAGCATTGGGTCATTCATATGTGGCTTTTATGATCTCGATGTATGACCCTTCTATCCCTACTTGCTTTAGGGTTTTTATCAAGAAAGGATGCTGTATTTTATCAAATGCTTTCTCTGCATCTATTGAGAAGATCATATGGTTCTTGTCCTTTCTTTTATTGATGTAGAATCATGTTAATAGTTTTGCAGATATTGAACCAGCCCTGCATCCAAGGTATAAATCCCACTTGGTCATGGTGAATAATTGTTTTAATGTATTGTTGGATCCAGTTGGCTAATATCTTGTTGAGGATTTTTGCATCCATGTTCATCAGGGAAATTGGTCTATAGTTCTCCTTTTTAGTGGGGTCTCTGTCTGGTTTTTGAATCAAGGTAGTGCTGGTTTCATAGAAAGAGTTTGGAAGTTTTCCTTCCATTTTTGTTTTTTGGAAAAGCTTCAAGAGAATAGGTGTCAACTCTTCTTTAAATGTTTGGTAGAATTCCCCTGGAAAGCCATCTGGCCCTGGACTCTTGTTTTTTGGAAGATTTTTGATTACTAATTCCATTTCCTTACTGGTTATGGGTCTGTTCAAATATTCTATTTCTTTCTGTTTCGGTTTTGGTAGTGTATATGTTTCTGGGAATTTGTCCATTTCTTCCAGGTTGCCCATTTTATTGGCATATAATTGCTCATAATATTCTCTTATTATTGTGTTTATTTCTGCTGTTTTGGTTGTTATCTCTCCTTTTTCATTCTTGATTTTGTTTATTTGGGTCCTTTCCTTTTTCTTTTTGATCAAACTGGCTAGTGGTTTATCAATTTTGTTAATTCTTTCAAAGAACCAGCTTCTGGTTTCATTGATCTGTTCTACTGTTTTTTTGTTTTTTTTTTTTTTGGTTTCGATAGCATTAATTTCTGCTCTAATCTTTATTATTTCCTGTCTTCTGCTGGTTTTGGGTTTTATTTGCTGTTCTTTCTCCAGCTCCTTAAGGCGTAAGTTTAGGTTGTGTATCTGAGATCTTTCTTCCTTCGTTAGGAAGGCCTGGATTGCTATATACTTCCCTCTTATGACCGCTTTTGCTGCATCCTAGAGGTTTTGCATTGTGGTGTTATTTTCATTGACTTCCATATACTTTTTAATTTCCTCTTTTACTTCTTGGTTAGCCCATTCATTCTTTAGTAGGATGTTCTTCAGTCTCCAAGTATTTGTTACCTTTCCAAATGTTTTCTTGTGGTTGATTTTGAGTTTCATAGAGTTGTGGTCTGAAAATATGCACTGTATGATCTCGATCTTTTTGTACTTGCTGAGGGCTGATTTGTGTCCCAGCATGCAGTCTATTCTGGAGAATGTTTCATGTTCGCTGGAGAAGCATGTGTATTTCGCTGCTTTAGGATGAAATGTTCTGAATATATCTGTTAAGTCAATCTGGTCCAGTGTTTCATTCCAAGCCATTGTTTCCTTGTTGATTTTTTTGATTAGATCGTCTGTCCATTGTTGTGAGTGGGGTGTTGAATTCTCCTCTATTATGGTATTACTATCGATGAGTTTCTTTTTGTTTGTGATTAATTGATTTATATATTTGGGTGCTGCCACATCTGGAACACAAATGTTTACAATTGTTAGGTCTTGGTGGATAGACCCCTTAATTATGATATAATGCCTTTCTGCATCTCTTCATAAAGTATTTTAAAGTCTAGATTGTCTGATATAAGTATGGCTACTTTGCCTTTCTGTTGTTGACCTTTAGCATGATAGATGGTTCTCCAACCCCTTATTTTCAATCTGAAGGTTTCTTTAGGTCTAAAGTGGGTCTCTTGTAAACAGCATATACATGGATCTTGTTTTGTTATCCATTCTGTTACCCTATGTCTTTTTATTGGAGCATTGAGTCCATTGATGTTTAGAGTGAGTACAGAAAGATATGAATTTATTGCCATTATGATACCTGTAGAGTTGGAGTTTCTGATGGTGTTCTCTGGTCCTTTCTAATCTTTGTTGGTTTTGGTATATATATATATATATATATATATATATATATACATATATATATATATGAACACATACACACACAACTATTAGGGACTCAGTCCCCCTTAAAATTTCTTGCAGGGCTTGTTTAGTGGTCATAAACTCCTTTAATTTTTGTTAGTCTGGCAAACTTTTTATCTCTCCTTCTATTTTGAATGACAGCCTTGCTTGATAAATAATTCTTGGCTGCATATTTTTCTGATTCAGTATAGCAAATATATCTTGCCCCTCCTTTCTGGCCTGCCAAGTTTCTGTGGATAGGTCTGCTGCAAACCTGATCTGTCTTCCCTTGTATATTAGGGACATTTTTTCCCTTGCCACTTTCATGATTCTCTCTTTGCCTGAATATTTTGTGAATGATTCTGATATGCCTTGTTGATGGTTGGTTTTTGTTGAGTCTAATGGGGGTCCTCTGTGCTTCCTGGATTTTGATGTCTGTGTCTTTCCCCAGGTTAGGAAAGTTTTCTGCTATGATTTGCTCACATAACCCTTCTACCCCTATTTCTCTCTCTTCCTCTTCTGGGACCCTTATGATTCTGATGGTGTTCCTTTTTAATGAGTGACTGATTTCTCTAATTCTTAAATTGTGCTCTTTTGCCTTAATCTCCCTCTTTTTTCTGCTTCATTATTCTCTATAAGTTTGTCCTCTATATCGCTGATTCTCTGTTCTGCCTCATCCATCCTTCCCGCCGCTGCATCCATCCATGATTGCCGCTCAGTTATAGCATTTTTAATTTCATTCTGGCTATTTTTTACTTCTTTTATCTCTGCAGAAAGGGATTCTAGTCTATTTTTGACCCCAGCTAGTATTCTTATTATCGTGATTCTAAATTCTGGTTCAGACATCCTGTTTGTATCTGTGTTGGTTAAATCCCTGGCTGTTGTTTCTTTGTGCTCTTTCTTTTGGGGTGAATTCCTTCGTTTTGTCATTTTGAAGGGAGAAAAGGAATTAATGAGGTAGAAAAATTAAAATTAAAAAATTAAAATTAACAATTATTAACATTAAAAATTAAAAATACACACAAAAATCGAATAAATGATGCTAGATCCTAGGTGTGTTTTGTTCTGGGTGTTTAAAGTGGTTTGGCAGATTAGAGGAAAAAAAGGGGGGGGGGAAGGAAATTGTTTGAGAATTTGAAAAAATGAATATACTTAAGTAGGCTAAAATGAGATGATGAGAGTAAAATATAATTTGAAAAAAGTTACGCAAAGTAAAGAATATAGTATAAAAAATTAAAGAAAAATATTTTAATAAAAATTAAAAATTAAAATGAATTTTTCTTTCTCTATTGAAGAAAAAGAGAAAAAAGAGAAAAAAGGAAATAATTTGAAAATCTGACAAAGTGAATAATACACTGCATTAGACTAAAATAAAATGATGGAAGTAAAATAGAATTTGGAAAAATTTATACAAAAGCAAAAAATATGGTAAAAAAAATAATTTTAATATAAATTGAATATAAAAAGGAAGTTTTTCTCTTTCTGCATTCAAGAAAAAGAAAAGAAACGAAAAAGAAAAAAAGGAAAAAAGGAACTCATTTGAAAACTTTAAAAAGTGAATATGCTGAAGTAGACTAAAATAAAATGATGGATATAAAATAGAATTTGAAAAAATTACACAAAAGTAAAAAATATATTAAAAAAATTAAAAATATTTTTAATAAAAATTGAAAATAAAAATGAATTTTTTCTTTCTGTATTCAAGAAAAAAAAAAGAAATGAAAAAGAGAGAAAAAAAAGAAAATTGAATAGATGGACCTGCTAACAGATTGAAATAGGACTGAAATTACTTCGTTTTCCCCTAGAAGTCAGACTATGAAGCGCTTTATAGTCTTTAATCTAAGCAGGTGATGAGAAGAGTGAGTTCTTGTGTTCTTGAAGAGTGAGGTTGGCCCAGTTGGGCGGGCCTCAGTGTAACAGCTGTATTCTCCACTAGATGGAGCTGATAGCCTACTGGGGTGGAGTGTTTTGGCGCTTGTAGGTGGGTATATGCATGCGCGGGAGTGGTGAAAATGGCGTCACCCAGCTACCCAGTCTCTAATACCGGAACTCTGTTCTCCCTGATCAGCAATCATGTACCTGTCTTCTGTCTTCAGCTTTCTTCCACTCTCCACTTTTTCACTGTCCATGACCAGGCCCCGGGCAATACCTCTCTCCTGAGTTTTGTGTCAGATGTGGCTGTTTTTCCTGGCCTCTTACTTCTTAAGGACTCGGCTTTGACCCATTGCACCCCTTTGTGGGAGGGTCTTACTGAGCAATGGCCGAATGAGCAATGGCCAAATGTTGGCTACACCCAGGAACGCTTGCTGGACCCTGTTGCTGCTGGTGCCCTGAGACTGCAGCCAGGTGCCTACCTGCCCCAGAAAAAGTTCACAAGATAGTGTAGCAGCACCTCCCTGCCCACCATGGCTTCTCGTTCCCCAAGTTCACCTCTCTGTGCCGTGTACCTGCTGAAATGTGTTGTCAGGTTATGCAGATTGTTGTGTTAATCCTCCAATCAGTTTCTAGGTGTGCAGGATAGTTTAGTGTTGGTCTGGCTGTATTTCATGGATGTGAGACACACAAAAAACTTCCATTCTGTTCCGCCATCTTGGCTCCTCCCCTAAATTATTGGTTTAAAATTGTGGGTACATGTTCCATACACTTTGTATGTGATCTTTTTATAATTTAAATCTTAAACAAATGGATAAACAATAGAACTGTAATTATAAAAATGTATAACATGCAAGATTTTTATACAAATATATGTATACGTACCAACATAAATATAGATATTCTAGATGAATCTGAAGCCTAAAGTTTTTCTTTCAAATCTTGACTATCAAAAGTGAAATATTCTCACTTAAAAACATAGCAACTTTTCATCTACTAAGTGTTTTAAGGCTGTATTTTCCTTGGAGACACATTGTCTATTTTGGGGTAAATGTCCTTGATACATGATTTTGGATTATACTAAGCAGATACTCACCTGATGTTTTTCAGAAAGACCCAAATGCAATGAAGAAAATGACTGCAGAATCATCTGAATGATTTAATGTCTAATGTAGTTTAATAATTAGGTGTTCAGTTCAGATTAAAATTAGATTTTCTATGCCTCTGCATTATTGTGTTCATTAAAGAAAAGATTGGAGAAATATTTTGCATTCTTTTTATGTTTTGTGAAATGTTAAAGAATAATTATAGTAAAAATGACATGAATATTTCTATAACACTGAAATTTAAATTTAGATTAAAGATCTTTTAAGTCTGTTCAAAATATTAAGGCAGGGGCCATAGATGGCTTAGTCTGTTAACTGTCTGACTCTTGATTTTGGCTCAGGCCGTGGTCTTACGGTTCATGGGATTGAGCCCTGTGTTGGGCTCTATGCTGACAGTGCAGAGCCTGCTTAGGGTTCTCTCTCTTCCTCTCTCTCTGCTCCTCCCCCAGTGGCATGCTCCCTGTCTTTCTCTCTCTCCCTCTCTCAAAATAAATAAACATTAAAAAATATTAATAAAGCATATTTTTAATCTCATTTCTGTCATTTTTTCCCAAAGAGATGATTTCCAAGGAAAAGGTGTTTTGAAGTAACAGATTCTACCACTCATCTATGTTTATTAAAAAATAATCTGTTGATCCGTTTCTCCTTTAATTGAAAGATTACAGGTGAGCTGAAGTTTTGACCATTTGAAGGATTTGCCCTAACTCATAGTTTGGCAGATTTTCCAATTATCTGTGGCCTTACCATTCTTTTTAGTCATCACCTAAGTTTGGTGGGATTATGCAATATTTTTATTATCTTCTTTGTATTTTTTATGTATTTTCCAAACCTTTCTCAGAAAGGGAAAATACTGCTGTTGTAAGGAGAAATTACCTCAAATTAATTGCAGAGCCCGGCACAGAACGTAAACCTCCAGTTGTGGCCTGAACGATGCTGACTTGAGTGAAATGATTACCCTCTTTACCTGGACTCTTGACTTGTGTTAGTGTGCTCAATGTTGTATTATCTGCCGTGACATCTTTTTGGCTTATATTGATCTTACAGTCAACCAGAACCCAGTGATTTTTTCAGAAAGATTGTTGTTAAGGCAGAATTGTATATGAGATTTTGTTAACCAAAATGTATTTATCCGCATTGATGTAATCATGTGTTTAAGATAGCATTCTCAGTTTTTCATACATATTTCAGCAGAACAACATATAGCTAAGAGGCCTTGACTCTTACTTAACTAATAAAATCAAAGACTTTGAAAATTAGTCCTTGCAATGTCCTATTATTCCATCTCAAAATTTCTTTGCAATATTATCTATTTTTATCTTTAGACTGAGAAAGAATTTTATTCCTAAAGTCTCTCGTATATTTTAAAAAATGTACCCTCCCATAAATCCTAACACTTTATTCATATGGGTGCCTAGATCTTCTGTATTCTTTTTTTTACTAGTTTTCTTTATTTTTGAGAGGCAGAGAAAGACAGAGTGCGTGTGGGGAAGGGGCAGAGAGAGGAAAACACAGAATCCAAAGCAGGCTCCAGGTTCTGAGCTGTCCGCACAGAGCCTGATGCAGGACTCAAACCCACGAACTGCAAGATCATGACCTGAGCTGATGTCAGACGCTCAACTGACTGAGTCACCCAGGCACCCCAAGATCTCCTGTATTGTTAAAAAGAAAAGTCCCTAAATCCATTTCATAGCCTTTATAACACCTCTCAAACTCTCCCACTTAACTCTAAGTTTATTTTAAAAAATGGGTCTCCATTAGTATTTTAGACCTTTGCAACTTAGAATCTACCATAACATTCTGTTTGGCTACTTGCACAAAGGTCACAGAAATTCTAATTATAAATGTGAAATCTTGCCTCTAGGCAAGAGCTTTATGTAGGTGAAGTTTTCTGGGCTAAACAAGTCCATAACTTTAGTAAAAGATGAATACCAGGAACCTGGACCCGCAAAGACAGGGAAACGTATTAATTTTAAGGAAATGATTGAAATTTGTCATCATTGTTTGGTTTCCAGATTCTAAGTAATAAATGTATTAAAGTAATTCAGTTATTTTTTTGGTAAACAGCATAACTTTTCCTCATTCTTACAAGACATAAAATTCAGAATTCTCATAAAGTCTCCTTTTGCACTTTAAAATCCCATCTAACCAAAAATCACCAAAGCCTCTATTTTCCTTTGGAGCATACTGTCTTTTACCTTAATACCTTCCTAATTGCCTCATTTCTATTTTCCTGGCTCTTAATTACTTCCAGAGCCTTATAGAGAGTCTCTTCCCTGTTGATGCTCTAGACCTCCTCCAATCTATCTTCCATACAGTTGTCAAAAAGTCCTTTCCATAATGTAGCTCTGAGTATATATTTTTTTCACTGTGATAACTTGGTAGGTCCACAATATTTTCCACATAAACTTCAAACTTCTTCACTTAATAAGAAACATCCTTGTTGATAAGCTCCCTGTCTATCTATAGTCATTTATTCTCATGTTCCCATACTCCACCGTTCTCTACCTAAGTGCCCTTAATGCACCAAACCTTTTTTTTTTTCCATTTCTGGGTCCCTTTTCCCATTGATCTCTGGCTGTAATATTATTAGCCCTACTCCTGTAGTATTGTTTCATTTAATTAACTCCTGCCCTTCCCAATTTTACTTCAAGCAACATCAGTGCAAATTCCTGATATGATCTTGAAACCCCTCTTAGGGCTCCCATGACCGCTGGCAAATTTATAGCATTTAACAGATTTGCTTATCTCCCACACTAAGTTATAAATTCACTGAGGAGAGGAACTTGCTTGATTCAATATCCTTAGTGCCTAGCAAAATGATTAACTCTCAATGGGCACTCAATAAATGTTTTTTGAGATAATATTTGTCATCTTTACTTTCTGGAGAACACCAACAAAAAGAAATCCCACAGTTAATCACCTCTGAAACTACAAATATCTTTATACATGCACTCATGACACATTATTTTCCTTATAAATAGCTTTTATTTTTCCCTGTGGATTTTTTTTGACATTTACATCTGATTTCACTCTTCTTGCTAAGATTTTCAAGTTTCTCTTTGTGCAACTACTTCCTCCTCTAACCCCATGGTAACTGGAGTGGGCATATGACTTGTTTGCAAATTTGACAATCAGAACATTCCTCTCTCTTGACCTAAATAATTGATCCATGGACTTTTGACCCAGTGAAAGCTATTGAGAATCAAATGCATATTTGACAGAGTGTTGGGAAGGAAGCATAGACCTTTCCCCACTGGGTTTCTATCTTGGAATTTATACAATGGGAAATGCTGTAGATCATCTTAATACTAGGTGGAGACTGAGAAGAAAGTCAGCTTTGAAGAGAGAAGAGCCAAATAATGCAGTTTAGACCTCAGTTTAGTTTCTGGATCAAGCAGGAATTTAGCTGAACACTTAATTTTTACTTGTGTGAGCCAATAACGTATTTAATTTTTTAGTTATTTACCTCAGACAATTTGAATTGGATTTTTCTGTCACAATGAAAAATTTCTCAACTAGAGTTAATCTCCCTATGTATGTCAACATATACCCTCATGTTGCTCTCCTATAAACAACCCGTATGACTTACCATCTATAAGATTTCCTGGTACAAAAAGCTACTCATGATTGGTTTCATATTTATCTATTCAGGCTTATATTTTTCTGTCTTCTCCTTTTCCCTTCTCTGTCAGTTTTGCTGCACGTCTCCCTTTTGGCCATTTATTTTTAGAAACTAGTTGGATGGATTCATATTGTTCATACTATTCTTATAATACATTTTATTGCATACAATTTATTACATGTAGCTGTTTACATTTATGATGCTCTCTCCTAGACTGCAAGTTTCTTGAGAACAAAAATTCTCTATTAGTAAAGGTTAAATTGGGGCAATAGGCAAGCAAAGTTGGTGTTTTTTTTAGTCAAAAGGGTTTTTTTTTTAATTTTATTGAGCTATCAAATGTACAGTCCATGAGTTTTGACACATATATCCACTCATGAAACCATCCACAATTAAAAACTATGGCTAATACTAGCAAAAGATTTATTATGCCCCTTTGTAATATATCCCTTCATCAACTCCCAACCACCCCTGTCCATAGGCAACTATCTATATTCTTTCACTACAGATTTGTTTGCATTTGCGTTTTCTAGAATTTTATATAAATTGAATCATATACTCTTTTTGGTCTCACTTCTTTCATCTAGCATAATTATTTTGATATCATTCATGCTGTTGCATGTATTGGTAGTTAATTTCTCTTTATTGCTGAGTAGTATTTTGTCATGGATGTGGCACAATTTGTTCATCCATTTACTTTAGAGGAATGCTTATTAAAAATAAAATTGATATGAACATTTGAGTACATGTATTTGTAAGAATACATGCTTTCATTTAAATTAGAGAAATATCTAGGATTGGAATGGCTGGATGGTATGGTGAGTGTAAGTCTATGCTTTTAAGAAATTGCCAAGGTGTTTTCTAACATGATTTAAGCATGATAAACCAAAGAGCAATGTGAGAAAGTTTAGTTACTCCACATTCTTGCTAACATTTCACATATATATCACCAATATTTCATAGGTACCATTGCCATTCTGCAGGCTGGGTGAATTTCCTTCTATTCCCATTTATGAAAAGTTTGCATCATGAATTAATGTTAGATTTGGTCAACTGATTCATCTGTTTTTATTGGGATGATCATGTGCAACTGCTTTTATTTTCTATTTATCTGGTGAATAGCACTGATTATTTTTGAAATATTAATTGGAACTCTTGGGGTAAATTTCAATTGGGCAGGATATATCATTCTATTCAAGTATTTTTGGATTCTATTTGCTAAAATTTATTAAGTTTTGCATTTATGTGCATCAAGGATATTACAGAGTGTTTTGGTACTCACCTGATAAAAAGTATTTTTCACCTTCAATTTTCTGGAAAAGTTTGTCAATATTGATAGTATATTTTTTTCTAAATTTGTAGTATAATTCATTAGTGAAGCTATCTGAAATTTTTTAAAAAGGTATTTGACTGAAAATTTAATTTTACTAATAAATATAGAGTTATTCAGGTTATATATTTTTTTGAATGAGTTTTGATAGTTTATGCCTTTTAATTATGTGTCCATGTCATCTAAGCTGTCTAACTTATTGTCATATTGTTTATATTTTTATTTCCTCTTTAGTTTATTATCATTCTGTCCTATAAAAGTTTTAGTGACATCACTTCTCTTATTCCTGACATTGGTTCACTTGTGTCTATGTCTTTTGATCAGTCTGGATAGCGATTTATCAATTTCATTGATTTTCTCAAAGTGTCAGTTTTTGGTTTCAGTGATTTTGCTATTGTTTTTCTATTTCCTACCTCATTTTTTATTTACTTATTATTTTTTCTGTTTAATTTGTTTTTGTTATTTTTCTAGTTTGTGTGTGTGTGTTGTTTGTTTATTTGAGGGAGAGAGAGCACACAAGGGGAATAGAGGGGCACAGGAAGAGGGAGAGAGAAAATAAGCAGGCTCCACATCCAGCCCAGAGCCCAACATGGGACTCGATCTCAGGACCATGACATTATGACCTGAGACAAAATCAAGAGTCAAGAGTCAGATGCTTAACTGATTGAGCCACCCAGGCACCCCTTTTTTTTCTATTTTTTAAGGTGAAATTTGATATCATTGATTTGGGACCTTTCTTCATTTCTAATATAGACAGTTATTGCTATAAATTTTTATCTAAGCACAGTCTTATTTGTATTCCTTAAACTTCTATATATTTTGTTATTTTAACATTTTGTTCAAAATACTTCCCAATTTTATTTTTGATTATTTTCATCCATGTTATTTAGAAGTATGTTAATTAGTTTATAAAAAGTTTACATTTTTAAATTTATTCTGTTTTGATCTTTAATTTGCGTGCTTCATAGATAGTATAATTTGTATGGTTTGGATAGTTTTAAATTTATTAGAATTTGTTTTATGGTCTATCTTATTAAGTATTCTATGTGAATTTGAAAAATATATATATATTTTATTATTTTGGTTGACGTGGTTTATAAATATTGATTAGGTCAAGTCAGTAGGTAGTGTTGTTCAAATATTTTGTGTTCTTACTAAATTGTATTTGTGTTCTATCAAATATCGAAAGTTTTGAAATCTATATTTGTGGATTCTTCTGTTTTCCTTTCAGTTTTATCAGATTTACCATGTTTTTGGAAGCTCTCTTATTGAGTGCTTAAATGTTTAGCATTGCTATATACATTTGTTTAATTGTCCTATTCAAACTTACGATATATTTATTTATATCCAGAGGGATATTCTTTACTCTGAAATATAGTTTGTCTAATGTTAATGTAGGCATTACAGCACTCTTTGGATTAGTATTAATATGGTTAACTTCTCCATTCTTTTACTTTTCACCTATATTGTTTACACTTAAAATTGTTTTCTTATAGTCAGATTGCAGTCTCTATTATTTAATTGTTACTTCTAGGCATTGTACATTTAATGTGATTATTGATACGGTTGGAATTAATTCTACTATTTTTCTATTTGCTATTTGTCCTATTTATTCATTTCTTTCTTTCTTTTTTCTATACGTTCTTTTAAGAACATTTGTGTGGAATTGGTATTATTTCTTTAAATGTTTGACAGAATTTTCCAGTGAAGCCATCTGAGCCTGTGTTATTTTGGGTCAATATCAGTTATATCTTTTTTCTCCTCATTACAGGTCACACTCCTCTCCCTATTTTTTAATGCCTGTAATTTTTTTATTCAACCTCAGACTGTATAAATTTCACCTTTTAGGTGCTGGATATTTTCTTGTCCCTATAAGTATTTGAGTACTCTGTTCTGAGACACTATTAAGTTATTTAAAAATGGTATGACCCATTTGAGGCTTGCTTTTATTTTATGTTTTTACATTTTTTAAATTTTTTATTTATTTTTAAGAAAGGGAGAGACAGAGTATGAGTAGGGGAGGGTCAGAGAGAGAAGGAGGCACAGAATCCGAAGCAGGCTCCAGGCTCTGAGAGGTCAGGACAGAGCCCAACACGGGGCTTGAACTCACCAACGGTGAGATCGTGACCTGAGCCAAAGTTGAACACTTAACTGACTGAGCCACCCGGGCACCCTTGAGACTTGCCTTTAAAGTTTGTAAGGTGATACCATAGTGATCTATAGGCCTTTTCTTCTAAGTTTTTGGTACAATGAAAATATCATTCTGAATATTCTACACAAAGTCTTGTGAAATGCAAGATTTTTCCACTTAGACTGGTGGTAGCAAAAACTATTCCTTGCCCTATGTGCTAGAGATAGGTCCACCTATTCCTTTCAGGTAGTTTTTTTTTTTGGGTGGTTTCATCATGCAGATGGATTTATCAGTTCCAGACTGAAGACTCAACAGGGATTCTCTGTAGATCTCTGAAGTAGACTTTCTGTGTAAGTCTCTTTTATCTAGTATGCTAGCTTGCAAACTCTAGCCACCTGTGCTTTTGAGGGCACTTCTGTATTCTTGACTCATACACATCACCAGGCTTCACCTGTGTTCTCCTGTCCTGGACTGCAGTGTGGAAATTATCTTCAGGCAGTAAGGTGAGGTAATCTTAGGATTCAGTTTGTTTTCTGTCTCAAGGATTATTGTTTTGGACTGCCTATTACCCAATTCTTAAGAAACACATTTCATATTGTATTCAGTTTTTTATTTATTTCAGATGAGAGATTCATTTCATGTTCCTCCATCTTCCTCCAAAAGTATAAGCAGAAAAAATCACTTACCCAGGAATTAAAAAGTTATTCAAATTTTGGGAGATTTGGGACATGAGATTAGAAAAGCCATTTCCAAGATATCCTAAGTGCAAGAAAAGATGGTTGGTTTCTTCTAGTAGTGTCTAGGGTGAGTGATGTTCTGGAGGACCCTACCACACCAACTTGGAATCCAAGGGAAATCTACCTTAGAGATACTAACTGGCTGCTCACAATGTGTGATTTACAGAAATACCTCTGAAAGCCAGTAGAAGCCATTATAGACAATCTTAACTCAGTGAACAAGTGGCAACTGTTGAAACATGGCTCGTTTTCCTCGTGAAATATTGGAGAGGCCCTCATTGGTAGATCAAACCCAAAATAATAGTGTAAAAGAATTCAGGCAAGCAGCACCTGGGTGGCTCAGTTGGTTAAGCATCCAACTCTTGACTTCAGTTCAGGTCATGATCTCATGGTTCATGGGTTTGAGCCCTGTATCAGGCTCTGTGCTGACAATGCCCCTCCCCTGCTCCTGTGTGGGCTCTCTCTCTCTCTCTCTCTTTCAAAATAAATAAATAAACTTGAAAGAGTTCAGACAGATGTAATTTTGAGCTTCTTCTCTACAGGACAGAATATAGAATAGGCAGGATAATGTTAAGTTAACAATGGAAAATAGGATACAATTCATACTTGTGTCAATGAAGCATATGATATTTGACATATAGTTGGTATTTGATAAATACTGAAGAAATAAGTGAAAGGAAGAGTTTTGGTAAGGTATTGGACATGCAAATTGGTCTGAAGATCTAAGCACTTTGGAATAAGGAAACTAATATGCCATAAAGATACTGAGCAAAACAAAAAAAGTTTTGACCTATGAGTGAAATGATTCCTTTATTCTTTTTGAATAAAGAATAATAAAAAAAACACAACACTTGATGTGTCACACTGTGTAGAGAATTGCTGAATGTTTGACTAAATTTTCCTGGAGATCGATACAATAATACAAACCTAAGACTTTTTTTTTTTTTCAAGATCAGTCTGCTCCTTAGCCAACTTGACTTTTTTTTTTTAAATGTTTATTTATTTTTGAGAGAGAGAAAGAGAGAGAACACATGCAGGGGAGGGGCAGAGAAAGAGGTAGACAGGATTTGAAGCAAGCTCTGTACTGACAGCAAAGAGCCCCGATGTGAGACTCTAACCCACAAACCATAGGTTTGAGCTAACTAACCCACGAACCATGACCTGAGCTGAAGCTGGACACTTAACCGAACGAGCCACCCAGGCACCCCCACAAGACACATTGTTTTGAAATGTTTATGGCTTTTAAAAATGGTCAGCTACTGTATAAACTTGTAGTATTTTTTTCTGAAGGATCTTAAAACAGATGATAATATTGTACAGTTTGCAAAGTGTTTCAAACATGTATTATAATGTTAATAAGAGTTAATAATAAGTTCAATTCTGATAATTAACAGAACGAAAATAAAAATAGCAATGGTCTATTATGAAAATGGTATAGGTTTAGTTTTCTGGGAAGGGGTATAACAGGTTTGGATATGCTTTTGTATGCATAGTTAAGTTTACTGATTTCACTGCATTATGGACACTTGTTTTCCTCCATATAAACCACAAATCAGAATTTACAAAAAAACTCTCAAATAAGTGGCTCTTACTAACTCTGAAACAGAAAAATATGAATCGCTCAAGCAAATGGTTAATGGAGTAAATGTCCCTGTTATCAGGCCATACATATTAGCCATCATTATTATTGTGGATTACATCAAGTGGCCAAGATAAAATATGTTCACTGAAAGTGCCTAATTTAACCAGATTGTCTTTATTAACAAGGCCCTATTAAGTGGTTTCAGCTGTAATAGCATTTGAGTTCCATTAGGTTTTGAAGTGATTTAGAAATTCAAATTATTTTTAAAAATTAGATGTCAGGGTAGTGGATAATTAGTAAATACTAGGTTGAAGTTGCAAATTTATACTGAGTAGTGGAATTGAACAGAAACACTGTGTGTTGTTGAACTACAAACATGGAGCTGAGAAAACGCTTTTAAAGCCACTTGGTTTTTGGCATGTGCAATAGAAAATATTTAAGCATTTAAAAATATTATGTTCATTTTAGTAAGATATAAATACAACAATTAAGCTAATTTTGCTCTTTTTAAAGGCTGAAAAGTGATAGGTATTTTACTTGTATGCCTACATATGGCAGCTGTTAATTACTTTCAATAAACAATTTTACCACTAATTTTTAAAAAATGATTCCTGATATAAAAAGGAAAAAGCAAATGCATAAATAAAATAAGATATAAGGTGTACTCTTATATGAAATGATGGGCGTGTTCATTAAGTAGGTGGGAGGAATCCTTGATGATGTATACATGTATCAAAACATGACAATGTACATTGTAAACATCTTACAATTTTATATGTCAATTATACCTCAGCAAAGATGAAATTGAAAAAAGAAAAGGAAAGGGGAAAAAAAAAGCCTAAACTATTTTCTCTCAAATCATCTATTCAACATTACAGTGCAAAAAGGAAAGAGAAATAAACAAAAGCCATTCAGATTGGGTAAAAGGAGTCAAATTATTTTTATTCTCAAAAAGTCATCTATACAGAAACCCTAGGGCGTGAGCAAAAAAACAAACAAAGAATCCTGCTAAAATACAAGTATTTTAAATTTTTTTAATGTTTGTTTACTTGTGAGACAGAGAGAGACAGAGCATGAGCAGGGGAGGGGCAGAGAGAGGGAGACACAGAATCTGAAGCAGGTTCCAGGCTCTGAGCTGTCAACACAGAGCCCTATGTGGGGCTTGATCCACGAACTGAGAGATCAAGACCTGAGCCGAAGTCGGTTGTTCAACCGACTGAGCCACCCAGGTGCCCCAAGTATTTTAGTATTACTAGTAGTATAAACTAATAATTTCATGGAATAAAATATCAATATATATATAAAAATTGTCTTATATACTTGCAGAATATACTTGAACACTGAAATATAATTCAATAAAATACATGTGCATCAAAAATATGAAATACTTTAGAATAAATATGATGAAAATGTAAACTTATACATTGAAAATTACAAAATATTTCTTGGAGAAATGAAAGGATATCTAATAAATGGAGGTAGATGCACACTGCATTTATGGATCAGAAGATTCAATATTGCTAAACTGTCAATTTTCTCCAAATTGATGTTTAGACTCATAGCAATCTAAATGAAGTTCCCATTAGGCATTTATGTAGAAACTGACAACCTCACACTAATATTTATATAGAAATTCAAGGACCTAGAATAGCTGAACCCACTTTGAATAAAAGAACAAAGGAAGATTTGCTTTACCTGATCTCAAAATCCGTTATAAAGGCAATCAAACTTCAGAAATAGTTACCTAGCATTCTATTCAATCCAGAGGTGGCTATAAAAATTGCTTTTGCAATCTATATCTACATCTCAAGCAAAAGACACAATTTTCCTAATTAGTATAACAAGTGTCAGAAATGAACTTTCAATTATTTGTGAAATGAATGAGATTGCACATGTGTGGATGACCGAAATAGCTAGAGACACTCCCCATACTACATGAAAGGGGCAAATAATTCTGCTAGGCACATAGTATGTATCTTTAAGGATGATACTCCATACTAAAGGCTTGGGTGTGAATGTAGAAGATGGTGCATATTTGATGTCAACTATAAATGTAATAACATCTTTCTTTTAGAGCATTGGATAGTTTACCATAAATGCATCTTTTATGCAAGGTAGTGGTCAGAACAACTAAAATGACCAAAAGCTAACTTTCTGTGGTATATAGAACAAGATGTATTGTTTTTTTAAACTCACTTGCTAATATTGTTTGAATATTTGTATGGTAAAAATAAATGTGGCAAACTTTGGTCTGAAAGGTATATTAATTGTAATGTAGCAGCAAGATTTTGGTAGAGTGTAAACAATCTTTATCTGCCTTAAATTTTTCATTGACAGCAGTAGCTTACTCAAAATGCCTGAGAATTGGGTTTAACTCAATTGGTCCTCAAGTGAGTGAATATAACCTTTTAAAACATTCTAGTATATTGAAATCTTCAGCTGTCTCTATTCAAATTATGCAGCTTTCATCACCTCTACTTAATGTTTCCAGACAGCTATTCATTTTGAAACTTCAAATTTCTTACACATTTGTCTGTATGGAAGAGCCCCAATATAGCAAGATATATTCATTATTTTTATTGTTTTATATTATTTTTTTAAACATTGTCAAGAATGGCAGCAAAAAACGTAAAAGAAAACTTTCAAGATAAAGTTGAAAATGTCTTCTGTTTTCTGAGTGGGTCTTTGAATTTGACTTTTGAACTTGGCAAGTGTCCATTATTTGAGAGAGCCTTTGAGAGATCATTTAAGTGCATCTGAAATTGAAACATTAATGGAGAACTTTAAGGAATGGAGTTCTTTTTAGCAATATAAATTAGTTGTATGTTTTGAAGCAACTCTCCCTCTGTAGGTTCTGTTCCCTTTATAGACATGTGTTCTTAAATAGGGAATCCCACTTCCCCTCCCCCCACCTCCCATGTGTGCTGTTCTGTGTGCTGTTACTTGGGCCATAGCATGAAGAGGCCGGCGGAAGACAGAGGGCCATACCTTCTCCTCACCGAATGCCTGGAGAAGACTGAGTAGAGGCAGAACAAAGTTGGACGCAGTGCCGTAGGGATTGTACCGTTAAATCTCTTATGTGAAGTTATTTCATACCCAATACAGCCCGGAACTTGGCAAATGTTTGAGCTTGGACTTGGAATTTTTAATTCCTTTTGGGAATAGAAAAGTGTTTATACCTCTTCCTTCTCTGCACCCACAGAGTGAGGACACCGGCAGTGGTATTTATTGCCTTCTGACAATTATCCCGGGATCCAGAGCAAATGCTCTAGTACTAGGGCATTAGTTTTTGGATGATAAGACTATGTTGCTGGGAAGGGTGAAGAGTTGACTCTTTCTAAACTTAGAGAGAAGGTTCTGGCATCATAACAGGAGGAGGGGATGCCCAGGCCTTTCCTCACTATGAATGGCAGTGTGACCTGATGTGATTGATTTCTCTCTACCACAGTGAAACAAGCCAGGAGCTGGCTTATAACTCGCATACATTTGGGAAATGCTGTAGAAGGGATGGGGCCTTTGAACTCTTAAGGAAGTCCTATTGAATGTGACATTTAAAACTATCTGTGTTGCATTTCACTTGTGTTTTTTTCTAAGCTTTTAGTAAATGTGCAGTATTGAAAGAAGCTGAGGGTCAGTTGTGAACCCATGGTTGGAAATTCTGTGCCGCAGGGAAGTCCTGCCCTGAGGCTGCAGGAGGCGAATTGCAGAAGAAAGGAGCAAGGCTTAAGGGCACACTGACAGCCGCAACATTAGAGCATGTGGGGCAGTTCAAGACACCTTATATGCTTTAACCCTAAAGTCAGGGAGCTTTGCTGACACACAGTTTTTCTGTCTCACTGTCAGGTTCTAAAGGGCTCTTATTTAACAGTATCTTATTAGACCTGTATCCTAAAGAAATAATGGAAAGCATGGAAAAGGCTGTATGTTGAAAAAATATTTGCTTAAGTGTTAATTACAAGTGTGAATATTGGAAGAAATCAAACTGTCCAGTAATGGGAAATTAGGGAAATAATAATTTACTTGATAGAATATTTGCAACCATTAAAAAATGGTTATAGAGCCTTGGTAAAGACACTTATAAATTCTTATTACAAGATGTTAAATGAAAAAAAAGAATACAAGACGTCATCCAGTGACAACAACAGTGTGCACTGGAGAAGAAAATGATACACTAAAATGGGAGAAAGGATTAGAGGAGGATGGTTGGATTACACTATAAGAAAGAGAGAAATTAAAAAAAGAAGAAAAGCAGACTTGTCTACATAGGTAGCCTAAAAACTGGGGCAAGAGACAAACAGAAGAAGCTAATTGAAATTTAGCTGCTCCTTATTCTGTTCACAGAATAAGGATTTTTATATTTCTTTTAACCTGAAATTACACTATTAGGTAGGTTACATGATTTACTGAAGTAGAAAGTCAAAGCACCATAGGCCAAGATAAAAATATTTTGTAAATTAGGATTTTTTATATTTGAAAGGAGGGTTTGTTGAAACAAGTTCAACTTTATATCGCTAGAGATTGTGTTTTCATCCTCCTTGAACTGACAATGTCTATAAGAATTGTGCATCCTTCATGAGGACATGGGTCTCCTCTGGGTCCTTGGCTTGATAAAAGTCAGTTCAGGGTCCTTGAGTTTTCTTTTAATACTGCCTTTTTCCTCCAGTGTCCTCACTCTGTGGGTGCAGAGTAAGAAGAGACATAAACACTTTTCTATATAATTTCCATTTTATTATATTTTTCATTGGCTATTGTCCAAATGGGCAACAGATAAACAGATAAACATTTTCTGCATAGGTTAGATGTTACTGTATGATGTTACATGTGAAGAAGAACATATATATGCCTAGATATTTATATTTCACACTGTGGTTTAACACTGGGCCAATGCAGCATTATAAAGTAGAGGGCATGTGTCTTTAGGAGTTTTAAACTTCTTTTTCTTTTTTTTCCTATTTCCAGCCCTTCTCTGTGATGCCTTTTATTTCTCTCTTCCTTACTTTCTTCATTAGCGTCTACCCTCAGGAGAAGATCTGAGGGGAAAAAAATTATTCACCTTTGAAACTATGTAAACAATTAACTCTTTCTGGAAGAAGAACATTTCAAAAAGGACACAAGCTTTAACTTTTAGTAAAAATTTGACCACTGTCAAAATGACACGTAGATTTGGCTGGAAGGGTGGAAAAATGTTTGAAGGTAATAAGTAACATTATGAGAATGAGGCCAGGACTTAAAATCAAGGGCATCCCTCTTGAAAAGGAAAGACAAAATTTATTTTATCATTCACTTCACTTCTGGTCTTTTCGTACCACAGGGATGGTGCTGAATAGTAGTAAGACCAAATGAGGCAAACACACAAACCTAACTAAAAAAATGTGGTTATCTATTAAAAAAATAAAATTGGAGGCAGGAAGAAAGTGATAGAACATAATGACATCATTTAGAATAATGAAATCAAATCTGTCTACCTCATATCTCTTCCCCAATTATCATAATCATTATCATTATAGATAAAATGTATACACTATGTACCGTATGTGAATCACCAGACTAAGAACTTTTGTGAATATTCTCAATGAAATTTCATAACAATCCGGGAGAAATGTTCTATTATTCTCTTCTCAGGGATGATAAAACAGAAGTTTAGGAAGTATAGTTGTCACAGATTGGATTTCCCAGGAAACAGACCCTTGGGTGGAGTTTAAATGTGCAGGGTGTTTATTAGGTAGTTCTCTTGGACCAATACGTACAGAAGGGAAGGGAAACAAGCAGAAGTGGGGAAAGAGAGAAGGTGAGATGCAGTGAAAGCCGAAAAACAGTCTTGGAAGAGTCTCCTGGATCCCTGGGGCTAACACACCACTTCAAAGATGTCCTGCTGGAGCAAGAGATTGGTTCTTTATAGCTCACTTAATCAGTCCTTAGATGTAGGCCACCTTGGGAAGAGGGTATGACTTTAGACAAGGTAGATCTCTTCACTTAAGGCAATCCTTAAAAGTACTAACAATTTTTTTTAAGTTTATTTATTTATTTTTAAGGGAGAGAGAGAGCACAAGTGAGGGAGGGTCAGAGACAGAGAAAGAGAGAGAGAATCCCAAGCAGGCTCTGCACTGTCAGTGCAGAGCCCGATGCAGGGCTTGAACTCATCAACCGTGAGATCATGACCTGAGCCAAAATCAAGAGTCCGATGCCCAACCAACTGAGCCACCCAGGTGCCCCAAAGGTACTAACAGTTAAAGGCGACTGCCAGTGGCACTCTCCACAGCTGGAGCCTCAAGCCCTTCAGTGAAGGGGGATCTGGGTGGTGCATCGTGCTGTCTACCACCCTGTGTCTAGTTCAGGGTATCACAAGAGGAGCCAGGGCACTAATCCTGGGAATCTTATTCCATCTCTGGATCTCAGTCATTAGCATTCTGTTGCTTCTTTTCAGCCTAATCAGCACTGAAAGAGTCCAGTGTAATATGACATTACTCCATTATTTTTTTTAGCCTTTGTTACCAGTACTTGTGTTATAAATTCTTTAAACATTATGAGTTTTGTAAAGGAAATGTAATTGTGATAATTTTGCTAAGGTGATAAGTTCGCTCCCCAAATACAATGCCAGTATTACACTTGAGAGATGGCTTTCCTTTTCTCCCACACAAATGGAATAAAAATGAAACAATGTCTCGTAGAATGATCATTATTTTCCTTATAACACTTTTCTCATCAAGAGATTTTGCATTTATTTGTTAGACTATTTGGAAATGTTTAAAAACAATTTATTAAATGGGTGAATAAGTTAATGAAGTTTTAAGAACTATGCTATTTTCACACCTTATATGCCCTCATCTAAAAGAGTAAAGTTTGGGGTCCCTGGGTGGCTCAGTCGGTTGGGTGTCCGACTTCAGCTCAGGTCACGATCTCGCGGTCCGTGAGTTCGAGTCCCGCATCAGGCTCTGGGCTGATGGCTCAGAGCCTGGAGCCTGCTTCAGATTCTGTGTCTCCCTCTCTCTCTGCCCCTCCCCCGTTCATGCTCTGTCTCTCTCTGTCTCAAAAATAAATAAATGTTAAAAAAAAATTAAAAGAGTAAAAGTTCTGGGCCTTTTGATGTCAGGGTCAAATAAGGCAATTTAACTTTTAGCTATTATTTCTCAAGGCTTTTTTTTTTAAGTTAAGGTTACAGTCTTAACTCTGTTTAGCAGAAAGATAATGCATTGTTTAGTAACTAGTTGAGTACTTTTTTTAACTTGAATAAATGAATTTGTATATGAAACAAAAGAAAAAGTATTCTATAACAAAGCTTTTACAAGTAATAAAAAGACTTTATATTTGCTGCCAAGAAGATTGGTAAATTAAGGATATGTGCATTAGACTGAAGATAAAAATCGTTTTTCTGGGTACACAGACATTGGCTTCTTAGTTAACAATTTTCAATAACATTGGTTGTTATGATATCTCAAGTTTAAGTCTAGAATCACTTGAGATGTATGGAATTCATGAAAATGTTTTAGTATCTTTTAAGAGTAACTACAGAATCTTGTTAAAGCCATTATACCTCCATGGAGGTAAAAAAATGTCTTCAAACTACTAATTTTTGAATATATTATCTTAATCATTTGGACTCCTGTATTAGGGAAATAATAGGGAAAAGAGTGATTACTGAGGCATAACTAGCACTAGAAGGTTTTTTTTTTAATGTTTATTTCTGATAGAATAAACACAATCAGGGAGGAGGGGGCCAAAGAGAGATGGGGACAGGGGCTCTGAAGCAGGCTCTGTGCCAAAAGCTGAGAGCCTGATGTGGGACTCATACTCAGGAAACATGAGATCATGACCGAAGTGAAAGTCAGACACCTAACCAACTGAGCCACCCAGGTGCTCCTGGCACTAGAAGTTGTAAAAAAAGTGGATGAATTGCAAACTGGAACTATAGTTGGCAATCTGATCTCTGTAGGAATAGATGGGTACAGAAAGATTTTAAAGGTCAATGCAATAAAATAGATATAAAATTAGAAATGTTGGGGGCACCTGGGTGGCTCAGTCGGTTAAGCAGCCGACTTCGGCTCAGGTCATGATCTCACGGTCCGTGAGTTCGAGCCCTGCGTCGGGCTCTGTGCTGACAGCTCAGAGCCTGGAGCCTGTTTCAGATTCTGTGTCTCCCTCTCTCTCTGACCCTCCCCTGCTCATGCTCTGTCTCTCTCTGTCTCAAAAATAAATAAACATTAAAAAAAAATTAAAAAAAAAAATTAGACATGTTGAATTCCACTGAGGCAAGACCAAAAATTTAGAAAGACAAAACTGAGCTGAAACTGAAAAAGAAGGAGCTTAAAGCTAATGATGTAAGAGCAAGGACTTTTTTAAAAAGGGAAAAATGGAAAGATGACAAACCTGGAAAAAAAAAAAAGGACGTATAAGCTCTGATGGTACTCATATAACCATGTTGCCTGTAAAAACATCATTTGTACACAAAGATTAAATTCTTATAAGTTCAAATAACAACACATAAGGTAATAAAAATAATAGTATTTTTTTTAACATAAAAACAGTTAATGTAGTATATGTTTTAATTCCTGACCCATAATAGTGAACTTTTCACTTTCTAATGCCTGGCCCTTTTATTTATCAAGGGCAGATATTTTTCAGCCAACTACTGAGTTCAGAGTTACCTGGATTAAGTTTAAAATTTATTCAGACCAACTAAACTAACTGGCTTGAAGACAGAGTTAATAAATAAAGAAAAAGTTTTCTGTAGTAGGTTCCTAATGCAGGCTCTTAGGTTTACTTAGATTTGAAGAAAATATTCCTTATTTCCTACTCTTCCGACCTGGCCTTATAATTTGCCTTGTTATAGCTAATGAAATTCTGCAAATACCATTTTTCATTCCTTGTTAGACACCTGTTGAGAGTTATTCAACTATGTTTACTTTCTGTTAAGTTCATCTGATCACGAGAAGGGGCCACAGGTTTTAACAACTTGGAGAAATAATATTTTCGGGGAAAAAAAATTACATATTTGTTTAAATTGAGTGTTTCATGTATTACGATAAATAAAATATATATGTTAAATAATACACAGTACTTTATAAATTTCTGGTACTCATTATTTCATATGAAGGAACAGTAGGAAAAGGGGGGCAGACTTACAGATAATTGATAGTCTTTGTCAATTATTTCTTAATATAGCATGCAATACTGAATAAAGTATATTTATGCTTCCTCAAAGCAAAAAAAAATTAAAAAACTGATTTCTATGTTTTCATTCATTCTTTCCCTGAAAATATCCCCCTGAAGATATTTTGAGTCAAAGCAGTAATTGAGTATGTTATTTTCTAGTCTGACTTATTTAGGAGTAATTTTACTTCATCCATTATTTGATAGCCAATCCTAATTTAAAAAACAAATAAGAAATAACAAACAAACAAGTAAACAAACAACTCTCCAGTACATTCATAGTGTATAGTATTCCTTTGTTGTGATTTTCATTTTAGTCTTAGTAGACAGTTTATATCTTAGCATTTTTCTCAATAGGATAAATTGTTATTAATATTTTGAAAGAAAGTGAACAATTTTCTAATACCATTGCTTAAATACTTCAATGGAAATTTTTCTCAGAAGAGTAACCTCACTCTGTATATCACATAACCCTATACATAATTGAACATCTTGATCTCTTTGTGTCATTCATTATTTCCTATTTTTATATGAAACTTATTGTAAAATTGGTTTTCATACAACACCCAGTGCTCATCCCAAAAGGTGCCCTCCTCAATACTCATCAACCATTCTCCCCTCCCTCCAACCCCCCCATCAACCCTCAGTTTATTCTCAGTTTTTAAGAGTCTCTTATGTTTTGGCTCCCTCCCTCTCTAACCTTTTTTTTTTTCCTTCCCCTCTCCCATGGTCTTCTGTTAAGTTTCTCAGGATCCACATACGAGTGAAAACATATGGTATCTGTCTTTCTCTGTATGACTCATTTCACTTAGCATTACATTCTCCAGTTCCATCCACGTTGCTACAAAAGGCCGTATTTCATTCTGTCTCATTGCCACATAGTATTCCATTGTGTATATAAACCCCAATTTCTTTATCCATTTGTCAGTTGATGGATATTTAGACTCTTTCCATAATTTGGCTATGGTTGAAAGTGCTGCTATAAACATTGGTGTACAAGTGCCCCTATGCATCAGTACTCCTGTATCCCTTGGGTAAACTCCTATAGTGCTATTGCTGGATCATAGGGAAGATCTATTTTTAATTTTTTGAGGAACCTCCTCACTGTTTTCTAGGGCGACTGCACCAGTTTGCATTCCCACCAACACTGCAAGAGGGTTCCCATTTCTCCACATCCTCTCCAGCATCTATAGTCTCCTGATTTGTTCATTTTAGCCACTCTGACTGGCGTGAGGTGGTATCTGAGAGTGGTTTTGATTTGTATTTCCCTGATGAGGAGCGATGTTGAGCATCTTTTCATGTGCCTGTTGGCCATCTGGATGTCTTCTTTAGAGAAGTGTCTATTCATGTCTTCTGCCCATTTCTTCACTGGATTATTTGCTTTTTGGGTGTGGAGTTTGGTGAGTTCTTTATAGATTTTGGATATTAGCCCTTTGTACAATATGTCATTTGCAAATATCTTTTCCCATTCCGTTGGTTGCCTTTTAGTTTTGTTGATTGTCTCCTTTGCACTGCAGAAGCTTTTTATCTTCATGAGGTCCCAATAGTTCATTTTTCCTTTTAATTCCCTTGCCTTTGAGGATGTGTCAAGTAAGAAATTGCTGCGGCTGAGGTCAGAGAGGTTTTTTCATGCTTTCTCCTCTAGGGTTTTGATGGTTTCCTGTCTCACATTCAGGTCCTTTATCCATTTTGAGTTTATTTTTGTGAATGGCGTGAGAAAGTGGTCTAGTTTCATTTTTCTGCATGTTGCCGTCCATCTCTTCCAGCACCATTTCTTAAAGAGACTGTCTTTTTTCCATTGGATGTTCTTTCCTGCTTTGTCAAAGATTAGTTGGCCATACTCTTGTGGGTCTAATTCTGGGGTTTCTATTCTTTCCATTGGTCTATGTGTATGTTTTTGTGCCAATACCATGCTGTCTTGATGATTACAGCTTTGTAGTAGAGGCTAAAGTCTGGGATTGTGATGCCTCCTGCTTTGGTCTTCTTCAAAATTACTTTGGCTATTCGGGGCCTTTTGTGGTTCCATACAAATTTTAGGATTGCTTGTTCTAGTTTTGAGGAGAATGCTGGTGCAATTTTATTGGGATTGCATTCAATGTGTAGATAGCTTTGGGTAGTATTGACATTTTGACAATATTCATTCTTCCAATCCATGAGCACGGAATGTTTTTCCATTTATTTATATCTTCACCAATTTCCTTCATAAGCTTTCTATAGTTTTCAGCATACAGATCTTTTACATCTTTGGTTAGGTTTATTCCTAGGTATTTTATGATTCTTGGTGCAGTTGTGAATGGGATCAGTTTCTTTGTCTTTCTGTTGCTTCATTGTTAGTGTATAAGAATGCAACTGATTTCTGTACATTGATTTTGTATCCTGCAACTTTGCTGAATTCATGTATCGGTTCTAGCAGACTTTTGGTGGAGTCTATCGGGTTTTCTGTGTATAACATCATGCCATCTGCAAAAAGTGAAAGCTTGACTTCATCTTTGCCAATTTTGATGACTTTGATTTCCTTTTGTTGTCTGATTGCTTATGCTAGCACTTCCAACACTATGTTAAACAACAGCGGTGAGAGTGGACATCCCTGTCGTGTTCCTGATCTCAGGGGGAAAGCTCGCAGTTTTTCCCCATTGAGGATGATATTAGCTGTGGGCTTTTCATAAATGGCTTTTATGATGTTTAAGTATGTTCCTTCTATCCCGACTTTCTCAAGGGTTTTTATTAAGAAAGTCGGGATAGAAGGAACATACTGTATGCTGGATTTTGTCAAATGCCTTTTCTTCATTGATTGACAGGATCATATAGTTCTTATCTTTTCTTTTATTAATGTGATGTATCATGTTGATTGATTTGCGAATGTTGAACCAGCCCTGCATCCCAGGAATGAATCCCACTTGATCATGGTGAATAATTCTTTTTATATGCTGTTGAATTCAATTTGCTAGCAACTTATTGAGAATCTTTGCATCCATATTCATCAGGGATATTGGCCTGTAGTTCTCTTTTTTTTGCTGGGTCTCTGTCTGGTTTGGGAATCAAAGTAATACTGGCTTCATAGAATGAGTCTGGAAGTTTTCCTTCCCTTTCTATTTTTTGGAACAGTTTGAGAAGGATAGGTATTATCTCTGCTTTAAATGTCTGGTAGAATGCCCCTGGGAAGCCATCTGGTCCTGGAATCTTATTTGTTGGGAGATTTTTATTAACTGATTCAATTTCTTCACTGGTTATGGGTCTGTTCAAATTTTCACTTTCTTCCTGTTTGAGTTTTGGAAGCGTCTGGGTGCGTAGGAATTTGTCCATTTGTTCCAGGTTGTCCAGTTTGTTGGCATATAATTTTTCATAGTATTCCCTGATAATTGCTGAGGGATTGGTTGTAATAATTTCATTTTCATTCATGATTTTATCTATTTGGGTCTCTCCATTTTGTTTTTGAGAAGCCTAGCTAGAGGTTTATCAAGTTTGTTTATTTTTTCAAGAAGAAAAAATAACAACAACTCTTTGTTTCATTGATCTTCTCTACTGGTCTTTTAGATTCTATATTGTTTATTTCTGCTCTGATCTTTATTATTTCTCTTCTTCTGCTGGGTTTGGGGTGTCTTTGCTGTTTGCTTCTATTTCCTTTAGGTGTGCTGTTAGGTTTTGTATTTGGGATTTTTCTTGTTTCTTGAGATAGGCCTGGATTGCAATGTCTTTTCCTCTCAGGACTGCCTTTGCTTCATCCCAAAGCATTTGGATTGTTGTATTTTCATTTTAATTTGTTTCCATATATTTTTTTTATTTCTTCTCTAATTGTCTGGTTGGCCCATTCATTCTTTAGTAGGGTGTTCTTTAACCTCTATGCTTTTGGAGGTTTTCCAGACTTTTTCCTGTTTCATAGCATTGTGGTCTGAAAGTGTGCATGGTATGATCTCAATTCTTTTATACTTATGAAGGGCTGTTTTGTGACCCAGTATGTGACCTATCTTGGAGAATGTTCCATGTTCACTCAAGAAGAAAGTATACTCTGTTGCTTTGGATGCACAGTTCTAAATATATCTGTCAAGTCCATCTGTTCCAATGTATCATTCATGGCCCTTGTTTCTTTACTGATCCTGTGTCTAGATGATCTATCCATTGTTGTAAGTGGGGTATTAATGTCCCCTGCTATTAGCACATTCTTATCAATAAGGTTTCTTTTGCTTGTGATTAATTGTTTTATATATTTGGGGACTCCTGTATTTGGCGCATAGACATTTATAATTGTTAGCTCTTCCTGATGGATAGACCTGTAATTATTATATAATGCCCTTCTTCATTTCTTGTTACAGTCTTTAATTTAAAGTCTAATTTGTCTAAGTATGGCTACTACAGCTTTCTTTGGACTTCCAGTAGCATGATAGATAGTTCTCCATCCCCACACTTTCAATCTGAAGGTGTCCTCGGGTCTAAAATAAGTTTCTTGTAGACAGCAAATAGATGGGTCATGTTTTCTTATCCATTCTGATACCCTATGTCTTTTGGTTGGCGCATTTAGTCCATTTACATTCAGTGTTATTATAGAAAGATATGGGATTAGAGTCATTGTGATGTCTGTAGGTTTCATGCTTGTAGTGATGTCTCTGGTACGTTGTGGTCCTTGCAACATTTCACTCACAGAATGCCCCCTTAGGATCTCTTGTAGGGCTGGTTTAGTGGTGATGAGTTCCTTCAGTTTTTGTTTGTTTGGGAAGACCTTTATCTCTCCTTCTATTCTAAATGACAGATTTGTTGGATAGAGGATTCTCGGCTGCATATTTTTTCTGTTCATCACATTGAAGATTTCCTGCCATTCCTTTCTGGCCTGCCAAGTTTCAGTAGATAGATGTGCCACTACTCTTATGGGTCTCCCTTTGTAAGTTAGAGCCTGTTTATCCCTAGCTGCTTTCAGAATTTTCTCTTTATCCTTGTATTTTTCCAGTTTCACTATGATATGTCATGCAGAAGATCGATTCAAGTTACGTCTGAAGGGAGTTCTCTGTGCCTCTTGGATTTCAATGCCTTTTTCCTTCCCCAGTTCAGGGAAGTTCTCAACTATGATTTGTTCAAGTACACCTTCAGCCCCTTTCTCTCTCCCTTTCTCTTCTGGAATTCCTATGATATGGACATTGTTCTGTTTGATTGCATCACTTAGTTCTCTAATTCTCCCCTCATACTACTGGATTTTTTTTTTTATCTTTTTCTCAGCTTCCTCTTTTTTCATAATTTTATCTTCTAATTCACCTATTCTCTCCTCTGCCTCTTCAATCTGAGCTGTGGTCGCCTCCATTTTTTTTTGCACCTCATTTATAGCATTTTTTAGCTCCTCATGACTATTTCTTAGTCCCTTGAATTCTGTAGCAATAGATTGTCTGCTGTCCTCTATACTTTTTTCAAGCCCAGTGATTAATTTTACGACTATTATTCCAAATTCTTGTTCCATTATATTGCTTAAATCGTTTTTGGTCAATTTGTTAGCTGTCACTACTTCCTGGAGTTTCTTTTGAGGAGAGTTCTTCCATAGGTCATTTTGGTTATCCCTGCGGTGGCGCTGAACTTCAGGGCACTTCCCCTGTGCTGTCTGGAGTAACTTGTGTTACTGGGCTGGGCCACAGTCAGACCCGATGTCTGTCCCCAGCCCACTGCTGGGGTCACAGTCAGACTTATGTGTACCTTATCTTCCCCTCTCCCAGGGGCACGACTCACTCTGGAGTGGAATGGCCCCTGTCCAGGCTACTTGCACACTGCCAGGCTTGTGGTGCTGCTTTGATGGGATCTGGCGTATTAACCGGGATGGATCATTTATGTGGGCATCTTGTATAAGCTTGGCTCCGGAGAGTCTGTTCTGCTAGTCTTCTGGTGGTTTTCTGGGTTATTAAGCAGGTGTGGGTGGAATCTAAGTGATCAACAGGACGAGATGAGCCCAGCGCCCTCCTATGCCGCCATCTTCCCCCCAGACCATTCATTATTTCCTAATCTCCTTTATAACCTGACACAGAATTATTCAGTCTTCTTTTGTTTTTGCCATATGTTATCTGGTTCATTAAGTGTTTTATCCACTTAATAGAGTTGTTTCCGAAAATCCTCCCTAAGACTTGTCTCTTCTTCAAGAAAACTCTCACTCTTTGCAATCTCAGAACAACTTGCGGTGTCAACAGTACTTCCTTAACCTTACATGTCCAAATATTTTACCCAACCACACCCTCTCTTTGAAGTTCTATTCAATAGTTGAAAGTCTTCATTGGAAACACCCATTCTGAATCTTTAAAATATTTTTTTTTTTTTTAACATTTTTTATTTATTTTTGGGACAGAGAGAGACAGAGCATGAACGGGGGAGGGGCAGAGAGAGAGGGAGACACAGAATCGGAAACAGGCTCCAGGCTCCGAGCCATCAGCCCAGAGCCTGACGCGGGGCTCGAACTCACGGACCGCGAGATCGTGACCTGGCTGAAGTCGGACGCTTAACCGACTGCGCCACCCAGGCGCCCCTAAAATATTTTTTTTAAGTTTATTTATTTTTGAGAGAGACGGAGATAGAATGTGAATGGGTTAGGGGCAAAGAGAGTGGGACACACAGAATCAGAAGTAGACTCCAGTATCTGAGCTGTCAGCACAGAACCCAACATGGGACTTAAACTCACAAGGCTTGAGATCATGACCTGAGCTGAAGTCGGATGCTCAACTGACTGAGCCACTCAGCCACTCAGCCAGGCTCCCCCTATTCTGAATCTTGCTAACAACTTACATCAGTGCATCTGGCACTGAATGAGTTGTTTTTCCCTCAATCCTATTTTTTCAATGCACTCAATTTTATTAGTGGATCATTTTCTTACATATTTTTTTCATATTGTATTTACTTTATATTCCCATTGTACAGGAAAGATGTATAAATATTTTTATTGCTTTGATAGTTTTAAATACAACAGATAGTCTTGGTTGAAGATCAATGAATAGATCTGAAGGTGAAATGAACAGAGGAGAAAGATTGGGATTGATATGAGCTTAGTTCGGGAATGTTTTGGAGACTTTACAGAAAGAAAAGAGACCTAAACATGGGGTAGATATGTTTTTATTATCTATAATAAGTTGCATAATGGACTTTTTAATAAATTATTTTTGCATTTTTGAAAGAATAGTAAACATTTAAAAAGCTTTCAAATACTTGTTAGATGTTAAACTGATTGGCATTCCTTTGAATTTTGCACTAAGCTCAGACTAGACTGCAGGTAGCTAGGCTTTATTGGGATTACATGCACTTGGCTCATATTTCTCTCATATTTTTATCAAAACTTCCTAAAAGTTAGAATTTCCATTATTACAGTTTCCCCAGGATATTTAGTCTTTAATATTTGTTGAGTAGAAAATAAATGAGTGATTGCAGACTCACATAACCTCCTCACAGTTAAAGCTTAATATATTTTCCTCAAAGCTTCTTCTTTTAATTTGAAATGTATTTCAGTGTCTGTATCTGTTTACTAACCTAAATTGTGAGTTTATCCAATTTTAGTAACTTCTGTCCTCTTATAAACGTCTTCCCATATACTTCATGTGACATTTTTCATTAATGACTTTGACTCATCTACCTTCCCACAGTCTAATTTCTCTTTTCAAATATGTAAGACTTCCTCCTCCTTTAGTTCTGTGCCTTTATGATAAAAGACACAGGACATGTTGAACCAGCTCACCTAGTGTAGGTCTCTTGACTAGGACCTGGGGTGACTTGCCTGCCTCTTCCTCCCTCTTAAGCTCTGGGGGGAAAAGCTCTTAAGCTTTTCCTAGTAGGATGGCTTTAATCTTGATAGAGGTGAAAACATTTGAAGCATGCGTATATTTCTAAGACTTTTATAATGAGGCTGAAGATTACTGAAGTTGTGACTCACTTAATTTCAAAGCAACTCTAAAAATAGTCTCATTAAATATCTGGAGTAAAGAAAGAGACTAAATCATGTTTAAGAATTAGTGGCAATAGGAACACCAGGGTGGCTCAGTTGGTTAAGCATCTGACTCTTGATTTCAGCTCAGGTCATGATCTCACAGGTTTATGAGATCACTGAGGAACCTGCTCGGGATTCTCTCTTTCTCTCTCTCTCTCTTTCTCTATCTCCCACTCTCTCTCTCCTCTCTCTCTCTCTTTCTCTCAAAATAAACAAACATTAAAAAAGAACAAATTAAATCTCTAGACTCTGTCCCTGAAGACATACAGACACTGAATTAAAGACTTTAAAACAATTGCCTTAAATATACTAAAACACTTTTAACAAAGAAATAAGAGGCAATACCTTTCCTCTGCAAGAATAAGACAGTTGGGAAAGAACATCAGCTGGTTTCCATTTGGTACTCTTGGCTTTTGCATGAGTTCTAATTACAACAGCAAGCACAATATTTAATTCAACTTGTTTTCATTCTTTGACACAATGGCTTTCAAAAATTTTTGACTCTTACTCAAGTATATTCATTTATAGTACACATGAGATGAACACACACACACACACACACACACACAAAAGTGAAACAGAAGTGCTATGAATGCATACTTACTCTAATTCACTTCATTATTTATTCTATATTTAACATATTAGCATTACCAGTAGTAATATCAGTAGAATTTACTGGTAAATTTATTTCACAGGCTTGAAAAGATCATAAAAAACACTGAAAAACACTGCCATGGCAGAGATAATTTAATTAACTGGTTTTAGCAGCAAATGGGATGAAGGACAAACACAAAAGGAGGCCAGTATAGGCAAGAGTATATTTACTCTATGTCTTTCCTTGAGATACTACCTATCTATGTGAAATTACTTTGTACTTTCTGGTTTTTACAATAAATTTTAAAATAATATTTTAAAATGTAAAAGCCTTATCTTTACTATAAAAATTATCATCTCCACTAGGAATTTATACATTTGGAAAATATTTCACAGTTTGCAGTGTGAAAGATTGGCAAACTATATCTTGTTGTATCTTACTTCAAGAAGTACTTGTACAGATATGAAAAAAAGATAAAATTGGATAGGGTAAAACCTAGTGGTTAACCTTTTAAAGTCTTTAAATTTTATACTTTACAAACAAATTATTATATCAGACTTAAAAATGTGACACCTGGTCTTCAAAAATTTGTTGTAGAATTCTCAATTTACATTAATAAAGATCTAACTATCAGGAGAAAATGGATTTACTCAACCACTTTTTTAAAAAGCATGATAGTTCATCATGTACTGTTACTTTCTGTCTCCAATTGTTAGTAGGAAAGAAAACATAGATTGTCAGATTCACAGCTTGGTTAGTATCTTCAAGATGTATAAAATGTATTAAAGATTTTTTACTTATATTCTAGAATTTAGATCAAAGGTAGTTAACTAGTTTTCACTTCTGATTGATTGAAAGAGGCTATCACCACATATAAGTAAAAAGAGTTTTGTTTTGAGTTCATTACATTCTCGTGTTTCTAAGTCCACATCACCAAAATGGCCACATCATAGTGGCTGTGCTAAAATAAACTGATATTTACTCAATATCTGAGGATGCCTGAAGGTGAGAATAATGCTGAGACTTGAAGTCATTGTAAACGTATTCCTTATTTTATAGAATCTACTGGTCTGTGAAGTATGCTTTTAAGAGTAGTGTCCATTCATCTGTCCATCCATTCATCTATCCATCCGTTCATTCAAAGGCATCCAATGAATATTTTCTATGTTTCAGTGTGTTAGGAGCTGAATATTCAACAATAAATGGAGTATGTATGATCTTTTTCTTCTGTGTTTGTTTGTTTGTTTGTTTGTTTGTTTGTTTTGACTCCCTTTGACTAAAGATCACATTCATTTTATGTGGAAAACAATTTGCTTGTCATTGGTTTTCACTAATTGCTGATGCCTATATGACTTTTCTTCAGCTGTTTTCATTTAATTTTAGTCAATGTCTAGACTGTGCTTTGGAATAAAGTAGACTGGCTGTCTCAACCTTCCCAGAATTGTAAATTGATTCCTGCATTGGGAAAATCCTAAGCTCAATGATGAACAACTAACTAGGGCACTTGATGTGCCATAAATTAGAGTGACTCAATTGGCCTGAAGGATCTATTGGGAAGTATGCTTACTGACATGCTATCAAATAGATGTTGTCTATCTGGAGGTCAGCTTCAGTTGATTTGGAGGCTTCAGTTTGTCTCTTTGTGAACCTCTCCCTGGGGCTGCATGGGTTTATTCCAGCATTAAAGCTGGGTTCCAATAGTTAAGGTGCTATGAGAGCCAGGCAGAATCTGTAATGCTTCTTATAACCTAGTATTAGCAGTCCTAGAATATCACTTCTGATGAATTCTGTCAATAAGGTAAATCATCAAATGGAGAGAAATTAGACCTCACCTATTGATAGGAAGAAAATCAAAAGGTTGTTTTTTCATCTCAATTTAACATATATTAAGTATGTTCAACATCCTATTCTTAGCTTTGTCTTAGATATGGTTTTGAATCTAGAGTTTGTCTTTCTTCTTTCTCCTTTTCATATTTCCTTCCTTCCTCCCTTCCTTCTCTCTTCCCTCCCTCCCTTCCTTCTTTCCCTTCCTCCCTCTCTTTTTTTCTCTTTTCCTTTCCTTTCCTTTCCTTTCCTTTCCTTTCCTTTCCTTTCCTTCCCTTCCCTTCCCTTCCCTTCCCTTCCCTTCCCTTTCCTTTCTTTTTCTCTCTCTTTATGTCTGCTACATGTTTTCAGATCTTATATCAATTTATGTGTCTCCTGAACCCTCTCTTTGTTTCTTCTCAAATGTAGTCTAAATTAATTAGATTCAAGTCAGGTTTCCAGAATCATGTCTTTCCCCTTCACTACATTTCATAAAAATTTCGTTTGTTTGTTCACCGTAAAGAAGGATGAAAGAGATTTCTCCATCTTGCCTGAGCCAAAATCATTTGCTGTAGCCCGAACATTGTCGTTTTCTTCATTTGATTCATCTTCCAGTTTTGTTGTCTTTGTGGGTCATACCATTTTAATTGTTTTCTATAATTTGTATATTGAATGAAAATGACTTTATTTTTTAAATGTTTTATTTTTGAGAGAGAGAGAGAGAATGAGCAGGAGAGGAGCAGAGAGAGAGGAGCGGACACAGAATCTGAAGCAGGCTCCAGGCTCCGAGCTGCCAGCACAGAGCCCAATGCAGGGCTCAAACGCACAAACCATGAAATCATGACCTGAGCTGAAGTCGGACACTTAACCGACTCAGCCACCCAGACGCCCCAAAAATTACTTTAAATTGAATATCCCAATCTAAAATTATAGATGAGATTCAACATTGCTTTTAAACCTGGGAGAAGTCATGCTAGTAAATGGGGGCAGAGAATTATATTCAGGCAGAAATTAGTAATCAGTTGTCCTTCCTCATTCTTTATATTTTTTCCTGGGCACTTCTCTATCAAACCATATAAGACATTTGTTTTCTTTATTTTTAAGAGGGGAGGCTGTTTACTGATAAATTTCTTGTAATTATTTTCTGTTGTCTGAAGTCATAGTCACCTGGAGGTTTTATATTATCTCCTTCTAAAGCTTGAGGTTAAATTTGAATGCATTAAGTCCTGACTACCCAGTCTAGCTCTGTTAGTATGGAAAGGAAACATTAGAATTCATGTTTACATCAACATCTTGACTTAAAAATATATAATTATTCTTTATTAATAAGTTTATACAAATCGATGCTGATGCATGTGTCACACAAGATGTCCAACGCATCCTGAGACGTGGGTGAGCTTTTCACAATACATAGGGATTGACAGTGATACTTCCATCCTTTTGTTTAAGTATGTTTCTATGTATTATGATTTACCTGTGTCCAATTAGGCGGCATTTAAGGTTATATTATGTATTTCAATGAAATTATCATCTTATAGACAGAAAGATATTGTGTAAAATAATTCCTCTGGAGAAGTAGCAGGTTGAATCAGCAGAATTGACCAAGACATTATTAGCATAACTAATATTTCACATAGATTATGAATTCAGCCAGTATATTAATATACATTCTTTTTTTTATTAATATACATTCTAAAAAGAGAATATGATCGAACAAAAATGTATCCCCAAAACTGCAGTTTTCAAGAGGGCTTATTGAATATTTTCACAATCAAAAAAGTTTCTCTCAGTATCAAGAGAATTTTAGTTAAGTATAACTCCATATTTTAAGATATTACTTTGCTTCTCTATATGTAATTTTATAAGTTTGTATATGTTTTAATGCACATGATACAGTGTTTTATAAAAATTATATCAATTAATATAATAATTTTATATTGTATATTGTATATTGAATTTTTACATATGGTATATGTGTAAATATTCCATAGTCAAATTGTTGGCAATTAAAAATTTTGACAAATGGCCTCTAATTCTTTGAAATATTTTTCACAGCCCTTAGTGATCAGGTTCTATACTACCAATATAATCATTGTGCAAACTGTTGGCTCCAGACAAACAAAATAATTTTTTTTCTATTCATTGGTGTTCTCCTTCCAGCTGAATTTCTCAATCTTTTGTACATTGTTTTCATCATAAGACTTCAGTGATCATTAAGTCAGCTTTATAATTATTATTGATTGCTTCATTACATTTTGATCTTTTCTTAATTCCTATAGCAAGGAGTATATACAGTCCTATGTCTTGCATTGTTATTTCCTAATCTTTCCAAATAGGTTTATAAACTCCTTGAAGTTAGAAACTAATTAAAAACAATACCAGAAAAAATGTAAGATGTGGTCTGAGAACCTACAGAGCAGAAACTAAGCTAAGATCAGAGAAAACGTGCTCAGAATCTGAGGGGGAATATAAAACTGCTTGTATAGTTTGTTACCACATTTCAAATTTAGGGTACAATCGTGTGACAACAATTTGAAAATTAGCTTCAATGGACCATTCATAAATTTAAATCCAATTTCAGAGTCAGTGAAGGAAAACATTTTCTTATTTAGACTACATGTCACAAAAATGATTTTCTATACTTAGTTATATTAAGATATCCTGGATAATTTATCGTGATGTCAGCTGTCTAAATAAATAAGTAAAATCTCTTATAGTGTAGTCTTTTCTTTCCTCAAAACAGCTTCATTGGAAGTCAAGTTCACTGTAGCTTAATATGATGTAAATAACTTCAGACTTTCAGACTTTTCTTATAGTGTTTTGGTGATTGTGATTATCAGAATTCATGAGAACAGAACTGAATTTCCTTGTATATTAGAGTGTTTCACTTTTATTCATTCATCTTGTAGTCATCATCTGTTTGGTTCATGGTTTCCTCTTTTAAAGAATATTTATGCTAAAAACTTGAAACACAGATGTTCTTCAAAGCCCTGAATTTTTAGAGAGATGATAGCATTATTATTTGACCATTATTGAGTGCATACTAAGACTACTGAACTAAGTATTTTACATAGACTCCTTCGGTCCTTCAGTCATTGTCTTTTCCCTTCCTCATCCTGAAACAGTGCCTGAGACAGACAATCTAGTCCACAGGTAGTTTATTTTGGAGGTTCTAGGTTGGTGGGGGGGGGGCGGGTAGTAAAAGAGAAGGGAAAGTAAAACAAAGAAATTCTGTAAGGGTGGGTATTGAGCTGTTTATTACAGTGGATAGTGGAGTTTCAATCCCACTAAGGACCTTTTGAGGAACTCTGTAGAATGCACCTCAGAATTATGCATCCAAAAGATGAGAACTGAAGCATGTACTTAATGAGAGCTTCTCTATACCTCCAAACTGTGCCTTGTGTTCATTGTAAAAGACCTCTTCTCACTTTGGAGAAAGACATAGGGTCACAAAGAAGATTCCTCCTGCCACCAAAGTGGGATGCCAGTTTTGTGTTAGGGAGCTGCCCCCCATTATTCTGTTGAAGCCATGTGGGTGAAGAGGGTACTATTTAATTTAGACTAGTAATTTAGAGCTGAAAAAAACTTTCCTAGAATTAAGAGAAGTGAATTATGCAAGATGACAGGTAGTAACTGGTAAATTCAGGATTCAAAATCTATCCCTTTGGCTTCAAAATCAGAGCTCTTTTGCAATATAGACTAACATATGCAGGTTCTTGCCTGAAAAGATGTTAAACAAGTTCGAGCAGTAACTGCTATCCAAAGTGTTTTAAACGTGTCATGAGTTTTCTTATATTGGTTAAGGACACACATCCTAGAACCAAATTGGCCTTAAGTTTCAGTCCCTCTACTTCTTAGCTGAACTTCTAATGACAATTACTTAGCCATACCCACTTTCCTCATTTGCAAAATAAACTTTACAATAATTTCTTGTTCATAGAGTTTTTGTGATAATCAACTGAACCTCTTTAGGTAAAACACTTCAATATTAATCTGAGGCACAGAAAGTGTTATAAAATGCAAGTTACTTTCAATACTATTCTAGTTCTTTTCAAAATACAATGCTATTCTAAATGAGAAGAAACCGGTATTTTAGAAGACTTAAAGATAGATTGTGAATTTCTGAGAGGAGGGGATTGTGTCTTGTTAATCCTGTCTTTTCTCACTGCCCAGCAGTAGTTTTGTGTAACATGTGACATCACACATACAGAAAGAAACAAACGACATCTGTTGTTTCCTGTGTTGATAATTTTAGCCATTCTGATGGGTGTGAGGTGATATGATATCTCATTGTAGTTTTGATTTGTATCTCCCTGATGATGAGTAATGTTGAGCATCTTTTCATCTTTTAGCCCATCTGTATGGCTTCTTTGGAAAAATGTCTGTTTATGTGTTCTCCCATTTTTTAACTGGATTATTATTATTTTGAGTGTTGAGTTTGGTAAGTTCATTATGTTTTTTTTTTTTTTTTTGGATACTAACATTTTATCAGATATGTCATTTGCACTGCTAGGTATTTACACAAAAAGATCCAAAAATACATGATTTGAAGGGATACATGTACTCTAATGTTTACAGCAGCATTATCAATAATAGCCAAATATGAAAAGAGCCCAAATGTCCATTGACTGATGAATGGATAAAGAAGAGTTGACGTACATATACAATGGAACATTACTCATCCATCAAAAGGAGTGCAGTTGTTGTGATGAACCCTGAGTGTTGTATGTAAGTGATGAATTCCTAAATTCTACACCTGAAACAAAAAACAAATAAATAAATAAAAAGAAAAATAAAGAAAGAACCCTTATCAAACAATATTTCCTAAAGTGTGCTCTTAATAATTGTTGTCAGCTGAAGTCCAAACTGCTATAGATGTCAACAATTTACCTGAAACATTTAGTTGATTCATAAATTTTTGATAATACAAATTAAAAAAAACAAAAAAAACCCCACTATATTCTAAAACCATCTTCAAATAATATATAATGTAACTTTATTCTCTGTTAATTTAAGCATAACTACAGCAAATTACAGATTCTATGCAGTGAGTTGTGAATAAAATTTCTCCTATTCTTCTCAATAGTATTATTTCCTAATTTGTTCTTTGGAAATCCTTAAACCAGTATAGCTGGAACAGGAATATATATATAATAGTAACATATATATACACATATATACATATATATACATATCTATCTATATATGTGTGTGTGTGTGTGTATATATATATATATATATAGTGTTTATTTTTGAGAGGGAGAGAGCGCACGTGTGCACAAGTTGGGGAGGGGCAGAGAGAGAGGGAGACACAGAATCTGAAGCAGGCTCCAGGCTCCAAACTGTCAGCACAGAGCCTGACATGGGGCTCAAATCCATGAACTGTGAGATCATGACCTGAGCTGAAGTTGGATGCTTAACTGACTGAGCCACGCAGACACCCCTGGAACAGTAATATTTTTATGCAATATGTAATAACTTCTTTTTCTGGAAGTCTCCAAATGTTGTTAATCTGCTTTTATGTGTTTTAAACAGGAGTCACATTTTCGTATCCCAGGATCCTTAATATTATATGACAGAACAACATCCTTGCTAAAGAAGATTTTCCTTTTTACACTGTACACCTCAAACTGTCAAATTCTTGCCCTGTTTCTGCATGCTGGGTGGGGGGCTTGGTGGGTATTGGAACTGCAGCAGTATCTCTTTTGACCTGAGTATTGTGTCCTAAAGCAGTGTGCTCTGTCATATTCTGTTGTGTACATCAACATGTCACAGGACAATAAGGGATGGGGATGTTACTGGCTCCTTCCTCCCTCCTTCCCTCCCTCCCTCCCTCCCTCCCTTCCTTCCTCCCTCCCTCCCTCCCTTCCTTCCTCCCTTGCTCCTTCACTCTCTCTTTCCTCCCTCCCTCCCTCCTTCTCTCTCTTCTTTCCTTCCTTCCTTCCTTCCTCCCTCCCTCCCTCCCTCCCTCCCTCACTCCCTTGCTCTTTCCCTCTCTCCTTTCCTTCCTCCCTCCCTCCCTCCTTCACTCTCTCTCTCTTCTTTCTTTCCTTCCTTCCTTCCTTCCTTCCTTCCTTCCTTCCTTGATGGGAAGGGAATTTCCTGATTGGAGTCTGAAGGGGAAATGATTGCCCA
The DNA here is from genome assembly GCF_023721935.1 of Panthera uncia. NCBI lineage: Eukaryota > Metazoa > Chordata > Mammalia > Carnivora > Felidae > Panthera > Panthera uncia. The sequence goes on from NC_064810.1 coordinate 34,476,583, forward strand.
TTTGCCAGGCCATAGACAGCATATACTTCTTGGTTGTCCTAATTAAAAAGGTTTATTAGCAAGATTTCTCAGGAGAGTTTCTGTTTAACCCCTCCATCCTTGATCTAGAGTAGGCTGCTTTTGCCTTTAGCAAGTACTCAATACCTATCTTTTGAATAAATTAGTATGAATGATAACAGTTTTATTTCCATATTTAGTATGAGCTGACAACTGAAGCAGTGTAAAATGTAATAAAAAGTAGCAGAATGCAGTATAAATTATAATAAAAAAATCAATGCCAAACATACATAAAACTAAGACATTTAAAATTGGTATAAAGAAATATAAATAATTTATTTTCACATTTTTCTCTTTCCTCAATACAGTACTTTGAATACTGTATCATATGCCATCTGGTTTAAGAATGGGAATGAAATGAATATAGAGTTTAATAGTTGCTACTTCAAATGCAGTAGCTTAAAACAATATTCATTTATTAGTGTTCATGAGTCCATGGATCACCTGGATTGTTCTTTTCCTCTTGGCTGAGCTCACTCATGAGTCTGTAGTCAACACTGTGTTGTGCAGCCAGCTCTAATAATTTTAGGACTGTATAACATGTTTGCCAAACACCTCTAGGTTACTCTATTATTTCCTTATCTGTGATAATTAGAGTCTTCTCCACATCATTTCTCATCACCCAATAGGACTTCCTGGACTTAGGTTGGTAGTGACCTGGTTCCAGGTGGAAGTAAGAGCTTTGAGGTCCGTGCTTAGATTTTCACCCAAACATTCTATTGACCAAAGCAAACCGCAAGGTTAGCCCATACTCAAGAGTGGGGAAATATACTCTTCCTACTGATAATGGGGTTTCAAAGTTACACCGGAAATAGCTTGGATATAAAAAAGTATTGAAAAAAAATTTTACAGTCTATTACCATAACTTTAAGAAAACAGCTAAAATATCTATTTCATAACATGCTTTGCCTTCTGTAGAGAAAACTAGTAAAATAAAATACTTTTAAAAATAATATTGTGTAATCTTTTGACATTTAAAAATTATTATTCTAGCATTAAACTGTTATGTATTATCTATTAAGAGACTACTACTGGCTTCTTCTTTAGGTCTGTTTCCTTTAAACTGGAATAAGAGTACCTTGAGAGTACATAACGATATTGCAAGGGATAAATGAGCAAAGATAGTTTCAAGGGAATAAGATTCTAAATAATGATACAGAGTGGTAAGTTCTGAATTTAGACATATGTGAGTGGCAAAATGCAGTGTCTCCCCACGAAGAATTTACAAATTATTGGGGAAAATAGCTGCAAAGTCACTGTTGTAGCATCCAGTTCATTGTGGAGTAAGCATAGTGAGAGAAATATAGACACATGTAGAGCTCGTAGAGTATGCTTTAATGATTTTGCAGTTTATCATGTTGGAGATGGGAAGGCTTCAATGTGAGGACTTAAGCAGTTTTAAATCCCAGCAAGAAGAAGGAAGAGAACTAGCATTCAGTCAGCACTTGCTATGTTTGACCCCTGATGCTACCTGTCAAATTGTACCTTATATTATTTTCACAGAAATCCCAGAGCTGATCTCATTTCCAGTACCGATGAGGATACTGAATTAGACAGGTTAATTGATTTACCTAAACTCATATGTCCTGCAAAAGTTTCCAAGTTTTAAAGCAGTCTGCTTCACTATTCCATTTTCCTCTATACTAAAGGTTTGTTTAAAGTGGTGTGGAGTGGCATTGAGTTGAAATTTTTGGCAGTATGATAAATTAGGGTAACATTAAAAATTCCAGATTAAATGTAATGAAGACTTGAGTCAAGGAAGTTACTATGAAAAGAAGAGTAGTAGATGCTTGGCATATAATTTGGTGAATGTCTTTTAATCTGTACTGTGGCTCAGAAAGTTGAATGCCCTAAAAAAAAAATTAAGTACTATTAAGTACCAGTTAAGAAACTGGTTACTACCTATATGCAAAAATAACTTGTTGAAAGATAGATTATACTTAATCTAAGACTGTTGTATGTGTTTTCACAGTCATGGGACCACTATGTTTTATTTTGTCTCATTCAAATACTTGACTTATTCTGCAAAATGGCTGTGTTACTATTTCCATCCTATATATGAGGCAGAGATATATTTCAGTACAATTTTGGAACTTTTTCATTGAAAAATGTGTATAGGTGCAAAGGTGTCATTAGACTTTATTTGGCAGTAAGCTATAAAATATTCATGCACGACAATATTTCATTTTTCTGATAATGTGAGAATAGTTTTCATGCTCATTGCAAATGCTCATTCTGAAATAAAATATTTTCTTCCTTTTACATATGTATTATACAACAAAAATATTTTAAGTGGATACAACAGTACTCACTGAAAGTGATTCAAATCAGACACATGCCGTGATACAAGCCAAACACTTTCTTCTTCTTTTTTTTTTTTTGTAATTTAAAATTGTTTCCTCATAGAATAAGTAATATTTTACCCTTGAAGGATTTTCTTTCTTTCATTTGTGGAAAGACCAGATGGGTCTCACAGGTCATTCACAGTTATGAAAGAAACAAAAAAAATCTCTCTTCAGAGGTGAGATATCCTTTATTTTTCACTAGAAAACAAATTATTTGCTTGGATGGAAACCTTTTGTATAGCAGTGTAATTGCTGATATCTGTGGGGTGTCTTGGAAAATGAGATGCTCTGTCTCAAGGAGTTATAACTTATCCTTGTGCATAAAATCTGAATAAATAAATGGGAGCAGACCTTGGAATTTCTTTCAGAGAATAGATACACAAAACACAGCTGAGAAATCAGGGCTAACCCTCAAATCCTAACAAGTGAACATGATAAAATTACTTACCTGTGGGATTAGGTTGGTCTTTCTTAATGTTATACACAGTTTTAATTTTTTTTTGTATATTTTTCATGGAGACTTTGATTCTCTCTGATCTCCAAAAAGTAGATTATATACATCACATGTTTAAGATATTAAAACTGATACATGTTTAAGATGTTAAAATTCAGTCATCTTTAGCCATCTGATTTTTGTTTATTTAATTGGCTTAATAACTTTGTGAGCTGTACGATAGTAGGTAAAAAAACTTACTAATTCACTCAGTGTTTATTGAGTGTCTGCTATGAGTCAAGCTCTGTTCTTGAAACTGTGGGTAGAGCAAAGAACAAAATAACAAACATGTATTTTATCTTTTTTTTAATGTTTATTTTTCAACTAGAGAGAGTGCAAGTGGGGAAGGGACAGAGAGAGAGAGAGAGAGAGAGAGAGAGAGAGAGAGAGAGAAGATCCTAAG
>NC_064810.1:34479890-34483445 GCF_023721935.1 Panthera uncia
GAGAGAGAGAGAAGATCCTAAGTGGGCTCTGCACTGCCAGCAGAGAGCCTGATGTGGGGCTCAGACACATGAATGGTGAGATCATGACCTGAGTCGAAGCCAGACACTTAACTGACTGAGCCACTCAGGTGACTCAAACATGTATTTTATCTTGAAGGTATGGACTACTAGAGGTAGAAAGAATATAAATAAATTATTATATAGTACGTCATTTTGTGATGTTGTTTTGAAAAATTATAGGGTTGTCCAGAAAGCCCTCTCTGAAAAGGTAATATTTGACTAAATATTTAAAGAAAGGGATAGAACAAGCCAAGCAAGTGTCAGAAAGAAAGATGCCCATGACAGAAAGAGAATCACATGCAAAGGGCCTGAGGGCAAAAGTGATTGGTGTGTTCATGCACATCAAGGAACTGTGTGAGTCTTTATAAACAGTTGTATTATAACTTTACACTTATGAAGAAGATAATGGAGGATAGTCATATGATTAAATATATTCATTTAATTTTTATTATCAAATTCTTATTCTCCTTGCACCTATTGATGTCTATGAATTTTGTCCAATTTGCAGTTATTTGAGAAATTTAAGGCAATACAGAAACTTAGGATTTTCCTTCCATCTGCTGTTCTATCCATTCCCCAATATTGGAACAGGATTGAACATTAAAATGTCCCAAAGAACTGAAAATGAGAGAAATATGGCCACTTCTAGAACCTAAGTTCATATGTCATACTTGTGTCTGAAATATGAAGGGCTTTGACCAAAAATCATTTAAGTGGAATCAAATTGAAAAAAAATAGTGAAAACTTAGTAAAATTTTGTCTCTCTGAGAAAGGAACACGATATCACAGGGAGTGAGTAGAGGAGATCCTAGCCGTAGACTTTGAAGGGCAAAGGGAATATTAGGACTGACTGTGGGATGGACAACATTCGTCCTGGATCATCTTTAGGCTGAAAGATAAGCACTTTGAGGGGCACCTGGGTGGCTCAGTAGGTTGAGCATCCGACTCTTGGTTTTGGCTCAGGTCATGATCTCACAGCTTGGCGAATTCTAGCCCCACACCATGCTCTGTGCTGACAGCATGGATCCTGCTTGCAATTCTCTTTCTCCCCCTTTCTCTGCCCCTCCCCTGCTCATGCTGTCTCTTTCTCTCTCAAAATAAATAAATAAACTTAAAAAAAAGATAAGCATGTTGATAGCAATAACAGGAAGAAGGCCAGGGGTATATCAGGTCAGGAAGCCTAAGAGCAGGGAGTCTTCTGGAATCACAGATACTACTAGCACGTTGACTTTTACAATGGGAACCAAGTCAGTAAAAGCACACAAAGGTGTTCACAACATAAAATATTTTCCAAACAAGGAGAATTGACGCATATATTCTAACACCACAATTCTCCCAATTTCCAATTTTTACTGAAATTACTTAAATTAATATTAATGAGTCTTCTAGACAGATCTGACAGGTTTTCTAATCCAATCTGGGAAAAGAGTGAAAGCATCTAATGAGTGGAGAGCCCAGTCCTTCTGTTTTTGAGAAATACTAGATTTAGACAGACTCATATTGTTCACTGAGTAAAAATGGAACATTTGGGGAAAAAAAGATTACTGTATAATTTTTAAAAAAAACTTAAATATTAACCACTTATTTCTTCTTGGAACACCCTGTGTTCCCCTCTTCTCCATTTCTAACAACTTGCCATTAAGGGCAGGAACCTTAGACTGTTTACTGTTTACTGTTATTTTCCTAACACCTAAAAACAGTGTCTGTGTCACAGATGTTCAATAAATCTATAGAAAACAGATGATTAATGTCTCTGACTTTTCTTTGTAACGTTACCATTGGTAATTCCTTCTTAGTCTGCCCAGTCCTAAATATGGCTGGTGTCTTGGGGCTTCTTCGCTCACTGTCCCCCAGCAATCCCAATATCACGTCTGAATGATATACCGGTGCATGAATTCTCTGAGTAACTATATTTGCAACTGTCTGCTTGATATTCCTACCTGAGTATCAAAACCTCAAATTCGGCATGTCTAAAATTAAACTTACCGTCTTCCTTATCAGTCTGATCATCCTCTTAGATCACCCATTTCAGCCAATGGTGACTTTACCCATTTGTTCAAACCAGAAACTTTGTTTTTATTTTTGCTTTCTTTCTTCCCTCCATGTCAACAACAATAGGTTCTCTCTAAATCAAAAAGTAAGTGCTCCAATCCATCAATTTTTTTCTGTTCCCATTATCATCAACCTTGTTCAAGTCATTTTTGTCTCTCACTTGAATTACTGCTTGTGCTTTCTAACTGCTCACTGTTTAGGATCTTCCAACATGATCTCTCCCAAATGCAAATCTGCTGACAGTTACTTGCTTACCTAAAAGTCTTTCATGGTCTCATTGCTTTTATGATGAAATTCAAAGTTCTTATCATGACTGTAAAAACATTTGGTTAACTTTCTCATATTTCTCTCTTTGGTCTCATTTCTCTCCACTGAACTTTTAGAAAACTTTGTTACAGGAATTGAACTTTTTTTCTTTCTATTTTTTTGTTTGTTTTCCCTTTCCTGAATATGGTGCTATTCTCTCTTATATCTAGATCTCTGCACATAAGTTATTCTCTGTCTGAGAAACATTTCTGCTCTTCTTTCTCCTGTCACCATCCTTCATCCTTTCCTCAGCTAACATCCCCAAGTCTTAGTTTTGGCATTACTTGATCTGGGAGGCATTTTATGATCATAAAATCTGGGTTAGGTTCTCATTCTTTATGTACTAGAATTTGGCAATTCTATCCAAGCACTTATCAAACTGCCTGTTGATGTGCCTAGATCAACAGCCCATTAGAATGTAATATTTATGAGGACAGGAATATGATTCTGTTGACTGGTAAAGTGAATGTATATTGTAAGTACTCTTTGAATAGTTTTGAATGCAGGACTGGATGATTGAAGATATAGAGAGATGTTAATTGAGATTACCCTTGGACAATTTGAGTAAAGATTTTATAATATCCTGCCGTATGCTTTTCTATTTTAACTAAATATTTTCAACTACATGTTGCAATGGTTAGTTTTATGTGTCGACTTCAAATGTCTAGATAGCTGATAAAACATTATTTCTGGGTGTGTCTGTGAGAGTGTTTCTGAAAAAGATAAGCATTTGAATTGGTAGACTAAATAAGGGATATTTCCTTCACCAATGTGAACTGCCATCATGCAGTCATTTAAAGGCCTGAATAGAACAAAAAGGCAGAGGAAGGGTAAATTTGCCATCTGTTTGTTCTGGGACATTTAGTTTATCTCGCTCTTAAATATTGGGACTCCTGGTTCTTCAGCCTTCCAGCTTGGACTGGGACTTACACCAGTGGCCCTGGGTCTTGGGCCTTTGGGCTCCAGACTGAATTATACCACCAACTTTCCTGGTTCTCCAGATGGCAGATCATGGGACTTGTCTATTAACAGTCCTCTATAATCCCATGGGCCAATTTCTGTAATAAAATTTGTGTCTCTGTCACTATGTATCTCTCTGAATGGATAGATAGGTAGACAGATAAATTTATATATATA
>NC_064810.1:34483845-34499064 GCF_023721935.1 Panthera uncia
TATATATATATATGTGTGTGTGTGTGTGTGTGTGTGTGTGTGTGAGCTAGTTATATTTTTAAAATATTTTTTGCTATTCTTTCAACCTAATTTAAAAATAGTTATGACTATTCTTTCAGCTGGAAGGGAGCTTTGTGTATGTCAGAAAAATAGCATATTATAGTATTCCTTTCTTAATTTAATTTTTGAATCCTATATAAAATAGAAGTAAAATTTACTTTGAATACACTCATTCTTTCAATGCTATCATGGAAATACACACTATCAATTTATTAGTCTAAAAAAAAAATCTTAATATCTTGTTTCCTCTTTCTCCAGGACCTATTCATTGAAAATGGCTGCCCTAAAATTTTATTCTTCTTGGGCTGTTAACTCTTTTTTTAGGATTATATGATCATAAAATTCTCCTTAATTTTGCACCTCTTTGAGTTGTCTTCAGTAAGTTTATTGTTGTCCAATAAATGCCTGGTAACAGAATAAACTATCAATAAAATATTACTAGCTGGCAAGTATATTCTTAATCAAATAACAAAATGAATTTATACAGCATCACTGACCATATGTTCATCATAGTTTTGCCCTCATATAGTGCAATACTTAAAAGCATTGACAATAACTGTGATCTATCTTAGATTACTTAACTTGTCTGCAAAATAACTTATTTATCTATAAAATAAAGACAATTTCCTATCTTACATGTCTTATGAGAACTTAAATGAGGTGATACATTTAAAACAATAAATACATCGTACATAATAAACACTCGATAAATGTCGTTTCAAAGTGATGAAAGGCATCTTGCCCATTGTTCCCAACAACAGTGTATATGTGTTTTTTTTTTTCTTTTGACGATTGTTATTTTATTCATTTACTTTTTAATGTTTATGTCTTTATTTTGAGAGAGAGAGAGAGAGCATGCACATGAGAGAATAAGGGGAGGGGTAGAGAGAGAGGAAGAGAGAGATTCCTAAAGCAGGTTCCATGCTGTCAGCTCAGAGCCAGACAAGGGGCTGGATCTCATGAACATTGAGATCATGACTTGAGCCCAAACCATGAGTTGGACGCTTAACTGACTGAGCCACTCAGGTGGCCCTGCCACACACACACTCTCTCTTTTTTTTTCTGCTTTATGGAATAATCTTCATTGGGTAATGTCATGACAGTCCCTTTTCTGCCAGGTCTGTAGAGGTTTAAAATTCCTCTAATGTTTTACCTCAGAAGGAGTTGCTACCCATCATTGCTGACTTATAGAGGAAACTGTACTAATCAGGTATTTTAGTTTTCAGTGATTACTGCTTTAAATCATTTTGTTTGAAACACATCCAGGAACTCCCTGTTAGAATGTCAATTTTAGAGGGGATTAGGCACAACATTAACTCTTTCAGTTTCGTGGGGTGCCACTTCGGAAAGTACTTCTGTCGGGATTGAGGGGCACTCTAGACTGAGAGGATTAATGTGTCCTCAGAAATGCCTCCCATTACTTCCAGGAAAAATTCACGAGAATAAATTGTCCATCGAATGAAGATGTGAGGTTAATATACGTACACACTTAAAGGAAATCACTTTCTCAAAATCGGTGGAATTAGTCACTATAGTCAGATTTGAAAGCCCATTGTTACGATTTATTTCAACATTCACTGAATGTCAGTAATGCACCAGACACGCCAGAGTGACACAATTCTCCGGCGATATCAGTAATTATGCAGGTTAAACTAGTTTTGTTACATATATGCCAAAGCCCAATTTTGAAGCAACTTCATTTCACCTACTTCAGACTCAAAGTCATAGAGGACATCACGCACATACAATAAAAAGCTTTAAAAAGTTCACTTGTTTGCTAGCTATCTATGACAAGCTTCAGAAACTTGAAAAGGAAGAGTGCTGACAAAGCAGAGAATACGGGTACACTTCTTTTCAAACAATAACCCACAAATGAAAGAAGAAACTAAAAATTCAACCAGAAATAAACCCCTGATTGTTCTCCTGTCAGCCTGTCACCTACATGAAACAGCTGCTAAAGCAAAGACAGATACAGCAGCTGTTGCCACTAAAAGTACTAATGCTGAAGCTTTCCACAAAGACTTTTATTTTCATTAATATAAAACCGTGCCGACATGTTTCATCAATCCAGTGACGCCGTCCATCTCATTTCAGCTCTTCACAAGGCTTCTGCCAGTGTCATAGTCTGGTCCAGTGTAGTACTCATATCCTTTTATTGGAACTCAAGCTCTGCTCTCCCCCATTTGCTATATTTTATCAGCGAAAAATATGTAAAGATCTTTCAAATAGGCTATCACGACTGATACAAAATCAAAATGCCTCTGAATGTTAAGCCCTAGAAAAAGGTAGGAAAAATGTCTTGCCTTCAATGTCTTCACAAACAGCTAATCTTGCCAATACTTTCCAGAGAGAGACACAGCAAAGGGAAATATCCAAAAACAAACACACAAACAACAAACCTGAAAATCCAAACATGAGGTATATAAGAAGAATTCAGACCTCAGCTCTTATAACTCCTTAAGTTCCCGTACCTCATTTTCTTTGTGCGGCTCCCTGGGCCTGGAATACCTTTCACATCCCTTTTCAACTTGGTTACTTCTAATTATTCCTATAAATTCTTCAGATGAGATGCTCCATCCTGTTTTTGGTTCCCTTAGGCAGAGTTAAATAATGCCTTCTCTATTTGTTATAAACTTTATATATATTTGTCTATATAAGCACTTCCTATATTGAAATGTAAAGGCCACTTTGTTTTTGAACCTCTGAGGGCATGAACTTGCTTTTAGCACTTGGTAATTCGTCTACCTAGCTCCAAGCCTGTTCAACATTAAGTTCAATAAATATTTGATGAGTGAATGAAGGAGATAAGAAACATCACCTCAATAGAAATTAACCGAAGTGGAAATTGTTATTTTCTGTAACTTGTTCTGTAGAGCCTAATGTAGAGAAACTTTTTCTACCCAACATAACAGATGTGTGGAGAGGAGCTATTACAGAACACGTGCAAGTCAGGGGCGCCTGGGTGACTCAGGTTAAGTGTCCGACTCTTGATTTCGGCTCATGATCTCATGATCTCATGATCTCACAGATTGTGAGTTTGAGCCTCTGGTTGAACTCTGCACTGACAGTACGGAGCCCGCTTGTGATTCTCTTTCTCCCCCTCTCTCTGCCCCTCCTCTGCTTATGCTCTCTCCCTCTCTCTCTCTGTCAAAGTAAATAAATAAATATTAAAAAAAGATAGAAGGACCAATGAGTAAAAAATACTGAGACACAATCAACCAAAGAGTTAACAATAGATATGCTAACAATTAATAAAATCCAAAGGTGGAATGAGACAGGCTAGAAAATAGTGAATTATTTGTCAATAAAGATATCAAAATACTTGGTAGAGGAAATTCAAGCATTAAAGGGCTGTAAACTAGTTTTATTTTAAAGACTCTTCCTTTAAATTTGGCAATGCTAATATTCTGGTTAACAAAGTTAGGGTAAGAGTTTAGGCCTTGGGTTTTCAGAATATTTTAGCTTTTTCTTTTTTCCTCCATCTACTTTTAGTGCTTTAAGGAGACATTTTTAATGCATCCTTTCATAAAATTAGTTCTGCTATGGGAAATCCCAGGTTTATACATAGTTCCCTGGCATGGGAAGTTAAAATACAATTGCTATAGATTTTAACTTAGTGTTTTTAATAATGTGGAAGTTACCACTTTTATAGTTAGTGCATAATTCTCCCTAATATCTGAAGCACTTTCTCTACAATGGGAAACTATATATATATATATATTGCATTTTTCAACCTTGAAATGTCTGTTCTCACCACTTTATTCTGTTGGAGGCTCACCATTCAACACAATAGGAAAAAAATAAAGTGCATCCAGATTTGAAGGTAGTATTAAAACTGTCCATTCTCAGATGACATGATTATCCATGCAGAAATCCAAAGAAATGTGTTAAAAAAAACCCAAAAAACCTGTGGGTGCCTGGGTGGCTCAGTCCGACTTTGGCTATGATCTCATAGCTTGTGAGTTCGAGCCCTGGGTAGGGCTCTGTGCCAACAGCTTGGAGCATGGAGCCTGCTTCAGATTCTGTGTGTGTCTCTCTCTCTGCCCCTCCTCCGCTCACACTCTGTCTCTCAAAAATAAATAAACATTAAGAAAAAGCCTGATAGATATAATAAGTGAGATTAGCATATTGGCAAAATATTGCATCATATATGATAACATTAAAAACATAAAGTATTTACATATCCGAAGCACATGTATAGAGCCTTTTTACTGAAAACCACAAAGCATTGCTAAGAGAAAGTAAAGACCTAAATTATAGGAGAGATAACCATATTTGCAGAAAAGAACATTCAACGTTGTTAAAATGCCAATTATCAGTGCAATCCCAATTAAAATCCCAGCAAGCTTTCTTTTAGAAATTGACAATCTGATTCTAAAATTTATATGAAAATGCAAAAGATCTAGAATTGTCAAAACACTTTTAGGGGAAAAAATCAAATTTGGCCTATTAGCCATTATCTGATTTGCCTAATAACTTGTATTCACTCCAATGTTTGCTATCAGTATCTAAAGACAACCAATGATACTATTGTAAAGTGTTCTTTTGCCATGAATATATTTATTTAAAAATAATTTTGAATTTGAATATATACTACCCCATACATCTTTCCCAACTTTGTAACATTTCCCCATTTTATAACATTGCTGTGTGTTACATATTATTTAAAACATTATTATCAATATTCTCATCTAAAGAATGTCTTTTATAACTATTCATTTTTGCAGTTTGTTTTTTTTTCTTATTTTTGCATATAAACTATACTTGAAGATTTTTTTTTGTATTTATTTCCTTAGCATGTTTTTCTGGAGTCATAATGACAGAATCAAAGTGTCTGGACATTTTATATCTTACATATAACTATATATATATATTTACATACATTTAAAATATATTTTATATATAATAGTACAATATTATACAAATAATTGTATATATAATTCAATTTAAAAAAATAATATTTATTTATTTTTTGAGGGACATAGAGAGACAGAGAACAAGTTGGGGAGGGGCAGAGAGAGAAGGAGACACAGAATCTGAAGAGGCTCCAGGCTCTGGGCTGTCAGCACAGAGCCCGATGCAGGGCTCCAACTCACGAACCGTGAGATCATGACCTGAGCCGAAGTCAGATGCTTAACTGACTGAGCCACCCAGGCGCCTCTATATATAATTCAAATATGCATTAATACATATCTAAATGTTTATACTTATAATAAGCTAGTTGAATATCTGTCTGTACATCTATCTCTCTCTCTAAATGTATAGTTTCCTAAGTGGGTTTTCCTAATTTACTTTTCTTGTATTGATTTTTAAAAGTAAGTTGTTTATCTCATGTTTATCAGATTTGGGTTTTAGAATTTTCAAGCTTTGTTAATATGCTATGAGAAAAATGATGTATATTTAGTTGTCATTTCTATGGTAACTATGATGATCTTCCTTTCATATATTTGTTTACCATCTGCATTATCAGAGGTGTCTGTTTCTGTCTAAGCCCTATATGTCTACTCAACCAGTTATTTTTTTTTCATATTGGTGCCATTTATATTATAATTAGAAGACCTTTTAATTTTTTTGTAGTAAATGTGAGTTGTTTGACTTTAATTTTAACAAAGAAACATTAAAATCTCTCATAGTCAATTTTTTATGATTTTGCCAATAAATCATGTTTATTGATTTATAAATTTCATAGCTGGAGTGTAATAAATATTCACTTGCATCTAGTTTTCTGATCACTTTATTTCTTACAACTAACCTTTTAATTTTACTTGATATTTCCTTTGGTGTATATTGTGAAGTGAAAATGTAATTTTTATATCTGTTTTGCTTTTTTCCCAATTGGTAGTGAGCTGCCCCATAATACTTCATGCATACATCCTCCTTGACAAATGGTCGGAAGTACTTATTTGGAGCTTGATGACTTCTGGTCAATATCACTTTACCTTTTGATGTCTGCCTTCTAAGTCAAAGCTTCTCAGATTAATTTCCAATTTTTTTGCTGTTCTGAAGCTTGGTAGGGAGGAAACTTTGCACATTAGTCTTACTATACTTGTTTGGTTATTCCTAAAGCTTGCCAGTTCAATGTACATGTAATTTTCTTTGAAATACACATTTCCAAATGCCTGCCAGAACGGTTAGATACCCATGTCTAATTTTGTGTTGTAATCTTTTACAGTGTGATAGATGAACTAAATCTCATTTTCAGAATTTGCACTTCATACAATTCTTCTAAGAATTGTTTAAAAATTTTACTGATTTTTTTTTCTGAATTGACTTTGTAGTTTCATTGACCTTGCCTGAAGTGTTCAATTTTTTCACTCTATTTTTATCTTTTCCTATGTGCATTTAAAAACAATTTTTTTTAACGTTTATTTATTTTTGAGACAGAGAGAGACAGAGCATGAACAGGGGAGGGTCAGAGGGAGAGGGAGACACAGAATCCGAAACAGGATCCAGGCTCTGAACTGTCAGCACAGAGCCCGACGCGGGGCTCGAACTCACGGACCGTGAGATCATGACCTGAGCTGAAGTCGGACGCTTAACCGATTGAGCCACCCAGGTGCCCCTCCTATGTGCATTTTAATGCTAAATTATCTTAAATATTTTTTATTGCATAATAAAACTGAGGTACAGGAAATTACATACAATGAACATATAACTTAATGAATTATCATGAGGTAAATATGCTTATAATATTGATCCAAGTACACAGGTTGAAAACTGGAATTTTGCTGGACATTCTATGAGACCCATCCCAGGAACAACCTCTCTGCTCTCTGCCAATGAAACCTCTATTCACAATCTTACAATTTCTTTATAACTATATGACCCATGCATGCACTTTCATTTTTATATTGGTGGCTAATATCTAGATTTGTTACTTCATATAGTACTATCAAATGCTTATGTTTTAATTATATCAGTATGTCTGCACTTTTCACTTAACAGAATGTTCTATAAAAAGAAGTTTCCCCTCAACTGCCAATTTTTCTACTATAGTAGCATTTATAGAAGAAAAAAAGGATAAATTTTTAAATTATTTACATTTATTTACCAGTTTTCTAGACAATGAGTTGTTATCCTCTTTCTGAAGTGATCAGTTAACCCTCCATCTTTCATGTGCAGTTGGTTTTGTTTCCTATTTTTTCAACTTTTTTCCCTGTTTTCTTAACCTTTATAAAATTAAGTCTTAATTTTCTTCTTTTTTCTTATGGTTACTGGTTTGGTGTAAATCTTGGAATATTTTTCTTAATCTGAAATTGTAAAAATATTCACTTATATTTTCTCCTAGCACTTTTAGGACCTTCATAATCTTATGGCCATCTACAGTTTTAAATCTTTAATCACTTTAGAAATTTTTCTCCAGAGGCCTACCTGACCAAAGCACTGGTCCGAGTGAGGGCGCCTCCAGTTGTGAGGGAGGCACAGGTGGTTTTAGGAGAAGTGCAGGATGAGCCCCATAGCCTTGGGTCCCCAAGCTCTGAAGCAGCGGGTCTAGGAGGGGAAGCAGACAGAAATCAAATAACCGTGCACATCCATGTGTGATGATGAGCTATGCCAAGTGCCATGCAAGGAAGCTCGGGGCTTTGACAGCAGATGGAATGAGGCCCAGACTGTGTCGGGATGGTGGATCGCCAGCAGAAGAGTGAAATGGCATTTATAGTTACAGGGTGGTATTTCTACCCTGTTAAGTAGAGGACAGGAAAGGGGAACCTGAGAGAGATAAACATGACTGAGCCACAGGGGGCCCTTTTTTCCTCCTTTCTTTCCCCCAGGATCCACACTGGTGGTGGCTGTGAGTATTGGGTGGGATTTCCAACACCATCAGGGACACCTGATATCAGGTTCTGAGGCTCTGGATTCAGGCCGACTTGACTTCCAAACCAGGTCCTGACACGGAAGGGTCTCAGTTTCCCTATGTCTAAAATGGGAATAATAGCCTTACCATGAATTTATCAAGGTTGGAAGGACAAACCAATTGTCATAAACACAAAGCAAAGGGTACCATGTCAAAAGTGGGAAAATGGAGCGGAATAAGTAAAAGGCCTGTTCCTGGCACGTGTGCAGAGTTAATAATTGTAAATTCCTTAATCGTACCATTTCCCAGACCTGGGTCTCAGATGTTGATGATTAGGAAAAGATACTGGGGTTCACCTCCTACCTTCACTTTTGAGTGGAGTTTCTTATAAATAGCTAAAGTCATTTTTCTAAAACAAATTAATACAACTCAAAAATACCGAGAGTGTGGAAAGCGTTCTTAAAATATTGAGATGAAATTCACACAGTATAAAAGTAACCATATTAAAGTGTACAACTAGTGAGTTCTCTGAAAGACTCTTGATTTTAGCTCAGGTCAGGATCTCACAGGTTTGTGAGATTGAGCCTGCATTGGGCTCTGCACTGACAGAATGGAGCCTGGTTGGGACTCTCTCTCTCTCTCTGTCTCTCTCTCTCTCTGCATGCTCTCACTCTCTCTCAAAATACATAAATAAACTTAAAAAAATGTACAACTAAATGGCATTTAGTCCATTCACAGTGTTTGTTGGGCAGCCACCATCTACATTAAGTTCCAAAACATTTTCTTTATTCCAAAAGAAACCCTGTACCTGACAAGCAGTCCCTCCTGTTCCTCCCGCTGCTCAAGATGCTGGCAATCACCAACTGCTTTTTGTCTCTGTGGATTTAAGTATTCTGGATACTTCAAATAAATGGAAGCAGATGGAAAAAAAAATCCTCCAAATGAATTGCAGTTCTACAAACACATAAAATTCATTTTTATTAAAGTATAAGATGCATACAAGAGAGTACAATTTAATGAAGTTCCACACAGTATACACATCTGTGTAACCAAGTAGTTAAGGCTCACTTTCAGCATCCAGAAACCTCCTTCCTTGTCACTTTCAATTAAGTATTCCCAGTTTCCTACTCCTCCAAAGAAATCACTATTCTGAATTCTAACTTCAAAGATCACTTTTTCTGCTTTCAAAATTTATATAGTTGAAATCATAATATATGTATTCTTATGTATCTGGCTTTCTTTGCTGAATGTTATGAATATCTCACCCATGCCCTTAAGTGTAATATAATTATTTTTCATTGTTTATAAAACATCCTTGAATTAATACACCTTATTTTCTTAATCCATTCTACAGTTTATGGGTACTGTCTTGGTTCTAGTCTTTGGCTATTATACTTTGATCATATTTGATTGTCTTTTGGTGCACATACGTATGCATTTCTGTTTTGTAAAAATCTAGGAGTAGAATTACTGGGTTATAAAGAATGCCTTAATCAATATTTCTAGACAGATATACAAAGCATTTTTAGCAATTTATTTTTCCACACTCACAGGTGAGAGACTTTATTGCTTCATATCCTCATCAAAACTTTCTTTTTTATTCTATTGTTCCATTTTGTTATTGCCCACCATGATTGCAATGTTTTAATTAATAATTTTGTAAAATATTTTCTAATTTACTATATGATAGAAAAAATAATTGGCATTCTAAAAAATAGACAAATGCATGGTCAACTGAAATTTGAATAATGGCTTGGAGCTAAACGTGAATGTATTCTCTGTAATTTCTCATGGATCAACTCATCTCCAATATATAGATATGAAAATAGAAGGTAAACCCATAGAAATTCAGGAAAGTATAATTTTCATGAAAATAAAGTGTAAAGTATTTTACTATCTGACAAGCTGCAATAATTAAGAAATATCAAATTTTGATCTCTTTGTGCATTAAGTAGATTACATTACCACCACCACTTATAGGCACCAAATAGTCATGTCTGCTTGTGTGTAATCATTTCGATAATAATGAGTCCTTTGTTAGTCAATACATTTTTATAGTAGGTATAGTACTACCTGCTTTGGTATTAAATTTCTTTTTAAATTATAGGATAATTTTGAATGCCTAACATATCAAATTCTATTTCCCCTCTAGTGTGCCAATCATCTTGAGTAGGTAGAACTGTGAAATATTAGGTATAAGAGCTTAGGAATCTATTTTTTCTCTTTCTTACTTGCATTTTTATCATGTTGCCTTCTGTATGGGAGGCTCCATTTGTGCAGCAACAAATACATATTTTGGCATGCTAAAATTATTTAATTTCGTTGAGGATATGTTGAGGATAAACAAAATTCATTCTGTCTTGCTAAGTGTGTCATCATCCCTTTTCTTTTCCAAGTTAAAAACATTTTCTCACTGAGTAAGATTTTTATCCTCCATTCTCACTAAAGCTGGGAAAATATTTTGGCCCAAACAACTGTCATTATTTAGAAAGGCATGTACTCTATAGTCTCAATCATTATACCTATAAAATTATATAATCAGAATTTAACAAATGGAAACTACTATAAAAAGGAAGCTATTAAATTATCAAAAAATAGGAAAAATATGTAAATTCTTAGAATAAAAGGAAAAAAAGAATTCAAAACAAAATGAGATGCAATTACACATGACATAAGGGGAATTGTAAAGCATTCTTTTCATGTGGCTGGTCTCAAGACAAAAACAACAACAAAAAAGAACTAGGTAAAGCTAATAACACTAAAAACAAAACAAAACAAAACACCCATAGAACAGATGTTGCTTTTTCTAACCTGTGCCATTAAAAACAATTGAAATGGGGGGCTCCTGGATGGATCAATCAGTTAAGCCTCTGATTCTTGGTTTCTGCTCAGATCATGATCTCATGGTTTGTGGGATCGAGTCCTGCATGGGGCTCTGTGCTGACAGCACTGAGACTGCTTGGAATTCTCTCTCCCCCTCTCTCTGCCCCTCCCCCCCCTTTTCGCTCTCTCTCTCTCTCAAAATATAAATAAATAAACTTAAAAAAAATTGAAATGGGAACCTATAGAATAAAAGGCCAAAAAAACTGAGGTGGAATAGGGGAAGGAGTGGGACGGAGGAAGTACACCAATGTACAGATCCTGGGTATGTCAAACTTGTTAGGCACTGGTGATTTGAGTCCTAACAGAAGCTAGTAGGCTTTATTTCTTATAATTCATTGAGAATCACAAAGACATCTGATGAATCTTTTGTAGCTAAAATAGAAAAAATGAAAAATGTTATGCTGAAAACTATATATTTATCTTATTTTATTCACAATCTTGGAATTATGCTTGCATCTTAACTAACAAAAGTGTTTTGTTTTTCCCTACCCTAGTGGTTAGAGAAAGAATGGCCCATAGGATTTTTTTTAAGATTAAAAACCCTTGTCATACCAAATAATGACTTTGGAAGATCCAAGGAAAATAATAAATGTAATCAATCTTCATATTAGCAAGACTTTTGACTTTGTTCCACATGACATATTCATCAATATATTGGAAAATGCTCACTGTTCAACTGAACTATTAGTCCCACAGCTAATTGTAAAATAAGTGTATAGTGATCTAAAACATCATTATTAACAGTTCAGGGTGAGAATGGAAGACATAATAAGAAATGCTCTATAGAGATTTGGTCCAATTCTATTTGGCCTTTTCATTCATGAACAAGATAGCATGGAAAATGTACTCTTTAACTAAGTATAGGGCTAGCATACTAAACCACTATAAAATATTAGAAAAAAAAGATCAGAAAAAATCATAAAATATTTGGTGTACTATAAGCCAATATTTAACAAATACAAATTGGAAAAATAGTTTGTACAAACACAGCAGTAAATAACTCATTTCTTTTGTAAAGTGTAAGTTGAAAATATGTTAACCCTATAAGACTGTTTATAAAAATCAGAAAGTGTGTTTGCTGGAATGCAAACATACGTTAAACCCTCTTAAACTCTTATATTCAGCTGAAGTTTCGACTTACATAAAGCACATTTTGAAAAAAAAATAAAAATAAAGGCGACAATAGAAAGGAATGGAAACTTGTATTTACAAAAGGATATAATCCATTGGTGACACAAGAGTATTTGAAGCTAACAATGAACAAAGGCGTGTTTTAAGAAAGTTCTGAGTATTTTCTGCTACCATGAAATTCAGAATATATTTTATTATATTTGGGACTTAATTGGGAGGTTTGACAAGAAAAGAGTACTATGGTTTATGATTAAAGGTAGGAAGCTTTTTACTCTTTAGTCTGGCAATTTTCAAGACAATGATTAGTTGAATTTCTCTCAGCACTAAATTAGGTCTTGAACCTGCTTCCATTTTGTGACCCAGGATAGTCCTGATCCTTGTAATAAAGAATCTAGAAATGATAATCTTTTGTATTGATTGGTTACTCCACTTGTCATGGTAGATATAGGTAGGAGGAATCCTAAAATAACCCCCAATCATGCACACACTGTGCAATACATTTCCGCTGAGTCTGTTATTCCTTCCAACCAAAAAATAAAAAAATAAAAAAAATGTGAAGAAAGTGAAGAGATTATGTAGATATGTGAGGGTCCCAAATCAACTGACTTTATATTAATAAAAGGATATATGAATCAAGGGAGATTATTGATGTTAATCAAAAGGTAAGCCCTTTGGAAGAGAGTCTAGAAGTTCAACACCCAAAGCAGAGGAGATTCTTCTGCTGACTTTCAAGAAGAAAGCAGCCATGAGTTCTGTAGCTGCAAGGAAATGGGCCTGCCAATAACCTGAGGGAACTTGGAGGCTCTTTTCCTATTCAAGCTTCTGGTGAGAATGAGCCCTGTACCACCTTGGTTTCAGCTTTGTGAAATCCTAAGAAGAGGACCCAGCTATGCCATGGCAGGACTCCCGACACAGGATCTGTGCAATAAGAAATGTGTGTTGCTTTAACCACTAAATTTGTGGTAGTTTGTTATGTAGCATAGAAAGCTAACAGTAGATTTGGCTCAGTGACAATGTTAAGATTTAAGACAATTAGCTTCAGGGTGCCTGGGTGGCTCAGTCGGTTAAGCGTCTGACTTCAACTCAGGTCATGATCTCGCGGTCCATGAGTTTGAGCCCCGCGTCGGGCTCTGGGCTGATGGTTCGGAGCCTGGAGCCTGCTTGAGATTCTGTGTCTCCCTCTCTCTCTGCCCCTCCCCCGTTCATGCTCTGTCTCTCTCTGTCTCAAAAATAAATAAACGTTAAAAGAAATTTAAAAAAATAAAAAAAGACAATTAGCTTCTTATTTCACTATAAGTTTAGTTCCACTTCTTCACGTTTCACTGGCCAAGGGTATTAGGATTACATTTCACTCTAGAATACCCCACCAACTCAAATCAGAAATAATTCACATAAAAGGGTCCTTAAAAATTTATGTGCAAGGCCTTTGTGAAAGTCTTGGATGTGTACAAAGCTAGGACTCTGGGAATTTGTTGTCAGGTTCTTTTTCCACTCTGCTGAAGCGTATTTACTTCAGATCTCATGTTTGCTCTCTGAGTGCCCCTTGGATTTGTACTTTGGATCCTTGTTTCTAGAAATGTTTTGCAATATTTGTGTTTTCCAGGGTTCTCTCAGCAACATGGCAAACTCATTTATTGTCACTTCCTTTCCCATATTTGTTCAGAACAGAAAGTCAGACAGAATTGTAGATAATTCAACAAATGCACTTACAGTTGAAATTTCTTGTGCTTCTCTTGTGGTCTGTCTCTACCTGCCACTTTCTTCTTGCCCTCTGGTCACAGAATTCCCTGCCACACAATGCTGTCAGCAGCTCGTCATATAAATAGCAATTTGTCTACTTCTTTGTACTTTGGGGCAGACATCTTAATGAGGAGAAACTACCACAAATTGGCACTCTTTACAGACTATTCATTTGGTGAATCTTTCTTAACTATTTATTATATATCCGTGTAGTGCTGGCAACATGAGTTGCAGAAAGGGTCCTTTAAAATAAAATAATAAATTTCCATCTGAGATTAATATACGTTAGTGGAAATGGAAACACTTTACATTTCACCGTTTAATCACGTCAATGGATAATTGGTTCCATTATACTCATTTATTGTAATAATATTTAAATACATATTGCATTTGGAACCCTGAAAACTGAGTACTCTGTCCTATAATTCGTCTTTGTGGTTAGGTAACTCCCTGGCAGACCTGTTATGATCTAAGCAGTAGAACTGAATAGAGATGAGGACACAGGCCCTGAATTTCAGCCTGGTCTCTACTTCTTACTGAGTTAAAAAAAAAATACTTCATTTCTCTGTGCCTTAGACAACTTGTCTCTCTAGCAGGGACAATAGTTGTATTATCTATTAAAGGTATTGTTGACTGAATTAGTTAGCATGTATAAAATAAATTGACATTAGTTTTTGGACATGGTAAGCACTCAGTCAATATTAACTATTATTACTTACTATTACCTACTATTTATTTTTATTATTCAATTAATATTACTATATTTCCCTGTCTTGCCTGGATTATAATGATCCATCACAAGTATAATTATAAGGAAGTTCAGGGGCGCCCGGGTGGCTCAGTCGGTTAAGCGTCCGACTTCAGCTCAGGTCATGATCTCACAGTTTGTGAGTTCAAGCCCTGCGTCGGGCTCTGTGCTGACAGCTCAGAGCCTGGAGCCTGTTTCAGATTCTGTGTCTCCCTCTCTCTCTGCCCCTCCCCTGCTCATGCTCTGTCTCTGTCTCAAAAATAAATAAACATTAAAAAA
Source organism: Panthera uncia (assembly GCF_023721935.1). Taxonomy (NCBI): domain Eukaryota; kingdom Metazoa; phylum Chordata; class Mammalia; order Carnivora; family Felidae; genus Panthera; species Panthera uncia. The sequence goes on from NC_064810.1 coordinate 34,498,482, forward strand.
ATTAATAAGGAAGTTCATATTTATTCTTTTTATCTAGTCAGAGAAGTAATGGTGTTTACTTCATCATTTTCTTATTCAGCTTGCTGTTTTTTCAAGTCCTTCAATTCTAGCACATTCTCGTAGACATAAACCTTAAACTACTCTGGCTACCAGATATAACCAAGTGATCTTACTATAGGCCCCTCTGAAATCTCGGCACTTTGTAGAGTTAGTTTTTAAACAAAGCAGCAAAAACGTTTATACAATATGGGAAGCTGTGTTCACTTGCATTAAAGGAACAAAGCAAAGTTCCTGTGAAATTATGTACATATATCTTCCCAGGAGAAAAATACTTCATTACAAAACTTAAGAAAATTGAGTAGCTTAAATGATTTAAGATGATTCAGGATATAGGAATATGGTCAAATCAGAGAATTGTTTTCTTTCTTTTCTTCAGTGTCCCTGTGCACATTTCCCCCTTTGCTTTCTAAAATTCACAGTGACAGAAACAAGTAGCCATTATGAGTTATTAATTCTTGTGGCTTAAAAAACTGATTTTATTTTATTTTATTTTATTTTATTTTATTTTATTTTATTTTATTTT
>NC_064810.1:34499074-34683090 GCF_023721935.1 Panthera uncia
TTATTTTATTTTATTTTATTTTATTTTATTTTATTTTATTTTATTTTTAACGTTTATTTCTGAGACAGAGAGAGACAGAGCATGAACAGGGGAGGGTCAGAGAGAGGGAGACACAGAATCCGAAACAGGCTCCAGGCTCTGAGCTGTCAGCACAGAGCCCAACGCGGGGCTCGAACTCACAGACCGCAAGATCATGACCTGAGCCGAAGTCGGCTGCCAACCGACTGAGCCACCCAGGCGCCCCTAAACTGATTATATTTTAGTCTCAGTGTGATACATTCAAAATGTCCCTTTGTCATATTTGTACATTTTAATCCTTATGTGCATGTGTATGTTAGTCAAGATTATTCAGAAAAATAGAATCAATAGAATGTATATATCTATATCTAGGTGGGAGGGTTGACTTATTATAAGGAATTGGCTCCTGCCTTTATGGAGGCTGATAGGTCCTATCATTTGCAGTCAGCAAGCTAGAGACCCAGGAGAGAAGGTATAGTTACAGTCCAAAGACATACAAGCTGAAGACTCAGAAAGAGTCAATGTTTCAGTTCAAGTCCAGAGACAACAAAACAACACACACACACAAAATGGCATTCTAGTTCAAGACAGGCAGGTGGGAAGAAATTCCCTTTTATTGATGAGAGTGTCAGTCTTAATTTGTTTTTAAGTTTATTTATTTATTCTGAGAGAGAGTGCACATGCAGAGGAAGAGCAGAGAGAGGTGGGGAGAGAGAGAATCCCAAGCAGGCTCCAGCTGTCAGCGCAGAGCTGGACGTGGGACTCAATCTCATGACACGTGAGATCATGTCATGAGCAGAAATCAAGAGTCAGTTGCTTAACTGACTGAGCCACCCAGGTGCCCTTCAGCCTTCTTTTTCTATCCAAGACTTTAACTGATCGAGTGGAGCCTGCTCATATTAGGAAAGGCAATCTGTTTTACTCAGTCTACACATCCCAATGTTAGTGTCATCTAGAAACACCCTCATAGACACCTGCAGAATAACGTTTGACCAAATGTCTGGACACTCCATAGCCCAAACAAGATGACACATAAAATTAGCCACCACAATGCATGTATGCAATAAAAATGATATCAAACATTTATAAGTTAGTAGAATTTGATGAGATCCGAGAGCAATCCTGAAATTGGAATTAATGGCAAGACTCCTTTTGGCTTTAGTTTTTCCTTTCTTCATCTAACTTTCTCTTCCTTTCTTCAACATAATTTATTAAGATACCACTAAAAATACACACAGCATAGTTAGATAGCACACAGTACAATACTGTAAATTCTGATGATGCAGTAACTATTATGAAAGGCCATAATTAAGTGACTATGGAATCTCAAAAGAGGAAGAGGCTTAACTGTCTAGATATGCCAGAGTGTTTCCCTCGATTAGAGGTCAAATAAGTTGCGATTCAAAAGATGATTTTATGTTTGTAAATCAGCCTGGATGCATGTAAAAGTTCATTAAAGTCATAAGAAACAGGTAGAAGACATTATGTAGTCTATTTCGGGAAAACCAAATTGCTCTGTATGACTGTGGCAAAGAGCATTATATTTTATGCAAAGGCATTTGAACTTTATCCTATATGCAAGTGGAGCATTGAAAAAATTTAAAGCAGAGAAGTATCATAATTACGCATTTTAGAAACATCCATCTGGCTGTGGGTTGGGGAGAGTGGAGAATAAGTCCGAAACCATGTTAAAATGAAAGACATGTGAAACATGAAGTTTTTTTCTAAAGGAAATGATGATAGTCAAGGTAAGAAAGTTAAAACAAAGAGGGTAATAATGGCTCAGACAAGACAGAACCGAAATAGATGGACACAGAAGCATAAGGACTCCAATATAAATGTTAAAGAAAATAAATGAATCTCTCACCTATGTTTCCAGTTTGAGCAACCAAATTGATTGTGGAGTCCTCTACCAAAGTGACAAATACGGGGAAAGGAGAGATTTTTTCAGGTTAAGTAACTAGTGCAATGAAGGACACTTAAATTAAATTGACTTGTAAGTCAGTAGGGTAAAAATATCCGGTAGAAAGTCACCACAATATTTGTAATTGTGACTACGGGTAAGGTTGCTGAAAAGTAGTACATGAAACAATAATAACAAGGGGGAAAGGCAGAAGGCAGAAACTCAGGGAACACCGATATTTATGGAATGGTTTGCCAACAGAAACCCACCTAGAATACTAAGAATAATGGCTAAAAACAGTGAAAAAAAATGCCTAAAAACAACATTAAAAAAGTGATACAGACTGAAAAAAGGAAAGTGTTTCAAGGTGAAAGTGGAAGACATCTTGGAAATTTCAAAAAAGAAGTTGACTACAATCATATTTAAAAGTGTTTTTAGGGGCACTTTGGTGTCTCTGGACTCTCCAGTTAGTTTTTCATATTCCTGGCATACCTAAATTGTTTTACTCAGTATTTGGTAATATATTTGTACCAATGCCCTATCTTGTAACAATTAACAAATCTTGATACAAAGTATGTTTGACAATGGAGTCACTTTGTTAGTAGTATTAACATTTCAGTTAATTGAAACATTTTTTTTTTTGTAAATAGAAAAACAAAACACTCAAACAGAGATAAAGTTTAAGGTTCTTGGCTATTTGTGACTGCTTGATCATTGGTAATTGTGTCACCCTACATCATTCTAAACCGATGTAGCAGATGTATCTTGAGTCTCTAGAGAGTCAGAAAAGGAAAATTAAATCAGTGCTAGATTTTTTTTTTTATTGCTTGAGACATATTGGAAATGGGCCTGTTTTCCTTGCTTCTAAATAGCTATGGCTACCTTCGGTTTGTTAACTACATTTTGGAATGCTTTCATTGTTTTTATCTTATACACTTACCCCTCTATGCTTCCTTTCTTTGGCTGCCAATGTGTTTAAACTCATTTTCCAAAAGAATGTTTAGTTTGTAAAGTATGGCTTGTGAAAAAAACAAAGTGAACTAACTGGAGGTCTAAAATGAAGAGAGGGAAGCACTTTTCTCTCCAGGAGCCACTTTTTCCTTTATACAGCTTCCCCTCCCCTCCCCATTAATAGACACTGTTAAATGAAGTGTCTGGCTTTGTCTTTCATGGTATTTTTCCCCATTAGAAAAGCATTTTGTTTATACGTATTAAAAATACAGTGGCTACTTTGGCATATGTGTATCAATTAGATCCTTCCGTCTTAAATTAGGTCATAGTTGGAGACACATAAGCTTCCAGCACTATATTCTCCACCATTCTAGAATCCAGGAGTGGGGATATTTGAAATCCAGGGAATGAAAATTATCTCTTCATGAGGGATCTTGGTGTGGAGTGTGAACTGATAGAGTTTGGTGGCAATTTGTTATTGTCATTCTTACTTGTTCTGATATACTTGTCCGGATTACATCATTTTGCCATTCTGATTGCTTTAGTTTAGAACTTTGGTTGCTATGATACTGTTGCATAAGGCAATGCATCTTTTCACCTATATTTAGTGCCCAGAATTTTCATTAAAAAAATTACAGCTACTTATTGCACAGTAGTTCAATGTGTAGTGTATGAAAGAATAAGGAGTAATTTAGAAGAAAAAATATATTATTATTCTGTAAGGAACAAAAAGTATTTCAGAAAAATTCATTTCACCAGGGGACTTGGGAAGCTCATCAACTTACATCTGTTGCTAAATACAGCAGAAAAGTCATTCTCCACCCGCATATTGAGGAGACAATGGAGAAAAGGATGTTCTTACATCTGTAGGTCTGTATGTATTTTTTTGTGTTTTTGTTTTTAGCGTAGTTAAGACATCTGACTCAACGAGTGAATCATAGGAAGAGCTATTGTCAAGACATTGAAACTTATTCCTGCATATTTCATCAAAAGAAACAGAAATAGATATCACTTAAACATATTTCAAATGAATACCACTCGTACACCACTACAAAAATAAACAATACACTCACAGTGTGTTTCGAATTTTAGTAGTAAAGTCATTCTTTTTGAATATACTTGCTAACCAAGTTTTAACTGAAAACGTGTTTGATTCTGTCATCTTAAGAGGACTAGCTATAGGAAAAAGTCTGAAAGGCACTAACTGGCCACATAATCTCTCATTTTCATAGAAAAGGTACCATTTTACTGTCATATAGCCAATTAAAATGTAATTATGGAGTGGTGAAAACAATAACCAATCCAAAATATAAGCCTTGATAAAGTATTATGAGAGAACTGCCAAAATTGTGCATGAACCACATTTAGATTTGAATTTAACTTACTAATAAGACATTTAAATAAAAGAGAAAAAAATCTTCAAGCTTTATTCTAGCTGACACACTAATGTTTATAATAAGTATAGATCAAAGCTAGGGTAAATAAGATAGAGAAACTTTATTGCTGACAGAATTCTTAATATTTACTTTAATATAAAATAATAAGAAGTACTCATATTCACTTTATTCTGAAGTGCTGATTACAAGCTGCGGTGAAAATAATATATTTTAATGTACTATACTCTTATTTAGAAAAATCATATGTAATCTTTAATAGAAAGAACAGAATGTTTATATTGAAATATATGTTTCAGCACCAAGAATTACTTCATTTAAATAAAGCATATGAAAATATGAGCTGCACTGAAAAAGAAAAATCAGTCTCTTAATTGTAGACTAGCTAACAGAAGATTTTGAGCATAATATATTACATTTGAAAGAATAATTTACCCAAATGATTTATGTAGGTGCTGCAGAATTTATGATTATGTTATTATCTATCAGAGAAATATTATGGGTTTTCTTTATCTGAATCCAATGACATGGAAGTTTTTCCCATCTTTCTTACAAATATGATTAATGAGTACTTTACAATCCAGGGCAATAGCATGCATATATTGTTTGCTTTTGTAAAAAATAAATATAAAGCCTTCTAAATATGCTTCCCAGGGTTTTCTACTTTATGTATATCCAACCTTTAGAAAAATAGGAAGAGAAATGAAAGCTTGACGTCTAAAATTATAAATCCATATCATAAAGTAAATAGAATTACTTTGTTTTTAAAAATTAAAAATATTCTCCATGTTTACAAGTTCTTTTGAAAGTGAATCTGTCCTCTCTAAAAAAAATCACTAGTAAATTAGACTACTTTCCTTGTCAAATTAATATTAATGTAGTTTTCATTCTTAATTCTCATTTATACTCTAACCTCATCCCCCACAGGAAGTATCTAAGCACTTTAATATCTAGTCATACTCTATAATTATAGAATGTAAAATTGGAAATCCACATGATACTCCTCCTAGCAGTAAAAAAATAAATTTTTTTATAGGCTTAATTCTGTTACATGCAAAGGAATTAAATTGTTTTCCTAACTTGAACAAACATTTAAATAACGTAAATATATCTATTTGAAGACTATTCATATATGCAGCATATCAGTACACTGTATTGAATTTTTTTTTTATCTCAGGTTTGGGTTTGTATTCAGGTATTACTAGTCATGATTAAAAATTCTTGTAAATTTTCCCTAGAATCTTACTTTGCTACCAAAACATCATGATTATCAGCTTATGTGCTGGGTAAAAATGTTTCTCCTTCCTTGCAGTCTGTAGGGTACAACATAGAGAGCTGGTTCATAGTCTTGATTTTGAGGAAGGATGGGAGGGACTGAATTTTAAAAGATATTTCTAGAATGATAAGCATAATTTGGGGATAGATGTGTTTGCTGCAAGGCTTTAAGATAACCCAAGGTACGGTATGCAAGTGATCTCTTAATGGACTGTTACTGACCTAAAGTGGGGATGAATCATAATTATGTTAGAGTTTCCTTAAGAGAGCTTGGGAGATGAAGGGGAAGAAACATGGTATTCCAATTCTTCTCCATTGTGTTTCGTTACTTTATTACTCGATTTGAACTATTTTTCCAGTCTGTAATTTTAATGTCTAGTGAGTATGTTATAAATAACTATTCCTTCACTCTCCAGGTGTTTAATTATCAAACAGCATAGGAATCTTTTGTACTACTATTTTCTTTTTATATTTTATAATGATATTAGCCTGCCAGGACAATTATTTTAGTTATTGTCCTCAAAATATATGTAACTCATTTTAACATAAAATTAGTTCTTCCTTACAATTACCTCCTCCCCAGCACAGTCTGTCTTTAGCAATTTAGCATAGATGCACTCTTCCAGCATTTAAATTGTGATTCATGCTACTTGCATTCCAAGTTAGGGTTTTGTCTGTCTGCCTGTCAAAGTATGCCCGTACCCAGATGGATATCCTTGCCCTAAGGCACTTCAGTGCACCTAATTTTATTATAATAGTCTGGGTAGCAGCCCAGATCTCTGAAATAGTCCCCATGTATCATTTCCACAAAATGTTGACTGTTCCCACTCTTCTCCATGGCCATTGTTCCTCTGCAACTATGGATGGACTTCTCAAAGTAAAAAGAAAAACACTGCAGAATTTAAACAATTTAACAGAAGAAAAATCTTTAATGACAAATAAAAATATATCTTCTCAGTAACTAAGTTTTTAGAAATGCAATAATGTATTCATTCATTTGATTGAAAACTTCTTAGTAGAAGTAGAAACTGGGATAGTTACCGGAACTTTCACTGAATCACTTGCAGTTGAAGACTCTAACTCTCAAATCTCAATTTGTAGAACTGGGATGACATAAATCAAGGGGAAATATAATAAAAACACATGACCCCATACTACATAGGATATATTATATAAATGGTGGTTATTAATGTAGGCTTTTTATAGTAATACAAGAGAGTGTAGATTTTATAGCCAGACTATTTGAATTTAGTTATATTCACTGGTTATATGAACTTAGACAAGATACTCTATTAAATGAAAATATAGTTTTATCTGTTCCTTAGGGTTGTTATGTCTCTAACATTTTGTCAAGTTGGAAGTTCAAAGAATGTGTGTAAAAATTTTAGGAGAACAAAATAAAAAGTCTTGGTCTTTTTTAAGTTTTTCTTTGTGATTGAATTAAATATTAGCACCATGCAATATAAAGTACAAAGAGGAACAAAGGACAAATTTCCATATATGCAAAAAAAAAAAAAAGCAGAAAAACATTTTGAAATGGTTGTGAAAATACTCAGCCATAATAAGGATTTTCTACTTTCATATGTTCTGCTTTTAAATAAACTCACTGTATGATTTAGTGTTTTTAGTTTGTAAATATCTTGTTTGTAAATATCAGCCATTAGAAGCATAAAGACTATCTGTTAATTTTAGGAACATTAATTGGTATTTGAGAAATACTTGTATAGATAAGGACCTCTGTAAAGTTTTTATACCTGAAAAACATGATATTTGTATGGCAAATTTACCTACTATGTATCTGTATGTTAATAAATTGCAGATAATTAGTTTTAGGAAACTGATGCGATGTCTGGGGTTTCTCGGCTCTAGGATTCTTTTATTTCACTGTTTCCTCTAACTCCCCCACTGTTATAATGAAGTTGCTGAGAACTAAGGAAAAAAAAATAATTTAGCCAAATGTAGCTTTTAAAAATTCCAATTTTCTGCTGAATCCTAATTACTTTCCTATTCCAACCTCATGGAATTATTATCATGGAAGCCTTCTAAATCTTTTCTTTAAACATGTATTCATTTTTGAGAGATAGAGCATGAGCAGAGGAGGGGCAGAGAGAGAGGGAGACCCAGAATCTGAAGCAGGCTGTCAGCACAGAGCTGGACACAGGGCTTGAACTCACGAGCCCTAAGATTGTGACCTGAGCCAAAGTCTGACACTTAACCAACTGAGCCACTCAGGCACTCCAGATATCATGGAAGCCTTCTAATGTACTCTTTACCCTCTGTCTCTCAAAGTCTGTACCTGAGACGGTTTCATGACAACTTGTATCATACCCCAGTCTTGCTTCACCTTCCAAAACAAGGGACTATTCAGAGGAGTTCACAATCAGCCAAAATTTCATCACCCCAGCCAGTATCATTTGAGGAAACAGTGCTAAAAGGAAGAAATGTTCTTTGATTACCATATTCTTTGTGCTAGATTGAATTATGTATACTGGGGTTCTCATATTTGTTCCTAGCTTTGAGCTAGTGATGATATTCAGGGAAGGGAGCCAATAATGTTACACTATTAATTTTCTGATGCAAACCAGAATTCTCTTCCCGTAGGAGGTTGAGGCTAGAGAGAAAATGACAAGTATATATAATTCCTTAGCAAATATTGTGATGCTGTTGTATTATTGTAAGCAAACATTTACTAGGAGTGGTTTTGGGAAAAGCTGGTAGGCTATTTCATTATTCTGGTTTAGTCAGAGTTACCACAAAGATAATCCTGACTTATAAAGAAATAAAAATCACTGCACAGAAAGTGTTGAACATTTATACTACATATGTGTATATTATAAATAAAAATGAAACAAAAGTAAATCACTATGCATAGATATTTATATGTGTGTATATATATATATATTTGTGTATGTACATATACATATATTAGTATATATGTATAAGTATATCGATGATTTTAAAAGCATTTTTCATACATTTTTAATATAGAAACTGCAGTATTGAAAAAATCAATTTTTGTTACAGAGTTGTCATATTGATTATTTTCTTACAGTATCTATCAAAATGATGTCTGAGTATCAGTGAACTATTTTTCATGAAAATTTGATGAACAGATTATGGGCATTAAATTTATATTTAACAAGTTCCATTTTTTTAGAATTACCCCTGTCCCCTCCCCAAATTAAAATGCCCAATTTTAACTGGTCTTCCCCAGTGACTATTGTATATGTGTATGTAATACAACTATACAAAAAGTGAATGTACTTTGAAAATGGATATACATGTGTTATTTCCTTGATCTTTCTTTTCAAACTTCCATGGTGACCCTGTTCAACCCAGTGAGTTGTCTTTGAAAGTAAACCTGAGATCAGCTCATGTGAAAGTGTAAAATCTACCACTAACAATGTTGACCTGTAGCTGGCTAATCTCTTTGTAAAGTCCAATTATAGGTTTATTGTTACTAGTACAAAATAAGACTATTTCTGCTTACTTCAGAAAAAAATTACTTGAGTATGATTAAATTGATTCGATGATTAAAAGTACTTAGAATTACTTCAATACCCACAAACTAGGTATGGAACAAGACAGCCTGAGAAAATGCTTGGTCACAGTACAAAACAGAACTAGGAGGCAATATTGTCAATCTTTTAGAAACCACAGAATCTGCTTATTGGTTGCAAAGATTCGACTGTGTGTGTGTGTGTGTGTGTGTGTGTGTGTGTGTGTGTGTGATTCTATTAATTATATGTCCTTTAATTTTGATCCTGAAATGCCATGTATCACCACTCTTTTTGCTATGTGACTCACAGTACAATGGCATAAAGAGTGATGCTGGGAATATCATAGCTCCTTAGCATCCTTTGTGTTACGTACTTAAACTGTATTTTAATACATGATTAGATACAGTAGATTTTCATAAAGGTAACAATTCACTACTCTCCGAATTGATTCTTTCTGTTGAGCTCATGATAATATAATTCTTATTCTAGTCTACAGGGAAGGAAAAATTTTCCTCTGTCTAGCTTTGATTATTTCTCAAGAAACAATTCTAATATATATATTATATATATTAGATATATATATATATATATATTTATATATATATATATAAATAATATATATATATATTTTTTTTTAATATGAAAGTTTCCTTCAGCAGCACAATGCCAATGACTAACATGATGTAATAGGCACAAAGTACAATAACAATCCGGATGCACTGCTAAAACCTAAGCCCTAGTCTCTTGTCTGCATGTATATATTATAACAAGTAGTAACCTTTTAGGTTATCTCTACAATGGAGCAATTGCTGAGCTATAAATGAGGTCTGCCTGTAACTTTCCTTTATACAAATCACCAAATTGTTGAAATAAAACATTTTACTAACACTTCCCTTGTATCTGGAAATTCTATTTTAAGAAAACCACAGATCGATATAGCTTTGCTTATTAAAATGTTCTCATTTTCATGTTGTTTTTTGAGTAAATGATTCATTGCTGTCTTTTTATTGTTTTGCCTGAAATAACTGAAAATGAATCAGATTTACTGCTAGGTGATTAACCTATAAATGGTTAATCATGGTGATAAAATAATCCTGACTTATCATATCTTATTAAATATAACACAATATAATATAATGTAATATAACAATAATATAATGTAATGTAATATAGTGTGATATGATAATTATATTCTGTTCCACAAGATTTATATAGTGCCTACCTAGTGCCAGACATTGTTATGTGTGGCAAGAATAGAAATTAAGAATAAGAATTTTGAGACCATATGGACTATTTGGTCTGTTAATATCTCTTACTATCTTTATGGATATGAGTAATTTATCCTAATATCTGGAAACCTTAGTCTTTTCATGTATAAAATGGGACTGATAATACCAACATGATAGTGTCTGTGTGTGTTTGTGTGTGTGTGTGTGTGTGTGTGTGTGTTGTGTGTGTGTGTGTGTGTGTGTGTGAAATTAAAAAAAAAAAATGCAAGCAAAGCTCTTATCCATAGTCTGCAAGCCCTCCATGGAGATTAGCAGATAACGATCACAGCAGTTTGGAAAAAAAGGTTAGAGGTAGACTCCACGTTCCATTATTTTCACAAAAGAAGCAGGCATGTAAGTAAACAATATGAGTAACAGTAAAAATGCAAAATATTGAAGCAACATAGGAAGAAAAGAGATTGGGAAACTCTTAACTGAGGACATGCTGCTTAATTAGATTTTGAAGGAGGAAATGTAGTTTCAGAGAGAAAGAAAAGCAAAACAAAGTATCTCACACTGATGAAATGTGGTTAAAAAACAAGGAGGAGCAATGCGGCATGGATCTCAGTGGGTAGGAGCCATCAAGAAGTTCAGACTGATGGGAAGGTCAAGTATGAGGGAGTCAGATTTTTCCACAGCGTGTGTAAAGACTGTTCCTATTTTTTTTTTCTTCATGGACAGATGATTTTCCTTGTAGCTCTGAGAAAATTTCACATAGTTTTTAAAGGCTCATTATTTATCCAAACATCATTTATAGATGCCATGTATAGTCTTGTCAAGTGCATCAAGTTCAACCATAAGTATATTCTCTTTTCCTCACCTTCACAAATGCCTTTTCCTGGATTCTTATTTCAGTTAATGTAACTGTACCTAGGAGCCCAACAGATACACCTATGATTTCTGAGTCCTCTTCTTCACTCTGTAGAAGAATTTTACCCAAGGTTCTGTAAATTAATGCCTAAAATGCCTCTAAAAACCCATTGACATTCTAATTGTCTAATTCTAATTGTCTTCATCCAGTTGATATCATCTCTTGTTCATATTATTTCAGTGGCCTCCTAATGGCATCCGTGCTTCCACTCCTTCCTTTCCAATATCCACAGTAATTATGATCATTTATCAAAACATGTCATTTCTTTTCTGGCTCATCATAGCCCAAATGAATTCCCCAAGTGGATCTCTGACCCCAGATGCCCTATGCATCTAGATGTCTTTACTCATGCCTTTGCCTTTTCCTATGCTTCTTATCCTTTCTACACTTGACAAATTTCTGGTCACCCTTCAAGTCCCAGGGCAAATATCCTCTCTTCTATGAAGTCTTAACAATCTCATTCTTTCCACTCAGAGATTAATTTATTTCTTTCCCTGTGATTCCCTATAACTACTTTAGTCATAGTTCTAGGTTAGCACTTATATTGTAGTATAGTTGTTTATAAACCTGTCTCCTTTTTTATATGGTGTGCTGCTTTAAACTAGGCTCATACTAATTGCTTTGTTCTTCACAACTTAGCAGAGGGCTCCTGGGATATGAATAGCAGTTCATTGAATGATATTTTCTGTCTCTAAAACCTTTTTTGTGTGTGTCTGAGTACAACACAAATATAGAAAAATTGGGCTTTAAAAATGAACATTTTTATCTTTATTTCTTATCACATAATGAAAAGTTTTGAGGAAAAGTAAAAAAAAAGCATACCAGAAAAGTATATTTCTTCTAGTAAACCTCCCAAGACATTCTGACTGAAATGAAATCATAATGATACTACTTTTAATTTGGAGTTGTTTTTCTTCAGGTCTTGCTGTGAGATCTATCATGCTTCGAGACTTATGTAGAAAAATTATTGTCACCTTTCTTAATTCAAGCAAAAGACATAAGTCAAAATATATAATGTGTACCAATGAGTTCGAGTCCCAATTATACAAATTGGACTGTGGGTTGTTTGAGAAACGTAACTCAGTAGGGGCATGTAGGTGGCTTAGCCAGTTAAGCGTCTGACTTCGGCTCAGGTCATGATCTCATGGTCTCTGAGTTAGAACCCCACGTTGGGTTCTGTGCTGACAGCTCAGAGCCTGGAGCCTGCTTCACATTCTGTGTCTCTCTCTCTGTCTCTGCCTCTCCCCCACTCACAGTCTGTCTCTCTCTCTCTCTCTCTCTCTCTCTCAAAAATGAATAAACGTTAAAAAAAAGAGTAAGAAAAATTATATATGGGTTGCTGCCATCAGTGCTGTAATTAAACATCTAGCATTGAAAACATCTGAAAAATAATATGCTATTTTTATTTCTGAATAACACAAATGATTGTGGCAAACATGTTAGTTTATAGCATATGCACCTTTTCCCAGGTTCTCCCTATCTCTTGCAAAAATAAAATAAGATTACAATAAATATAAACATACATATATAATAGGTAAAATAAAATAAAAATAAATGAAGCTTAATTTAAAATTTTAGGAAAAATCTGAAAGAAAACAACCATCCCTATTATGGGACAATATAATGTGCTTTAAAAAAATCATTTATATAGGGAGTAATGGCAGTATAATTTTTTAACTTTTTGTTCAAGAACATCCTACATGAGAACTAAATTTATGACAAGGACAATTTACACATAACATTAGGGAATATTACTTCCTTTGTTTAAAGTGCTAGGGTAACTATTCATCCTTGGTTGGATATTTTGATGTGATATAATGCTATATTTCTAAAATCGTGTTGCTTGAAAATACCAGTCTCCAGAATTCATGAATCATCATTCCTGGATCTGAAGCACCCTACCCAGGAAACAAAACTTAATGAAGGGCAATCAGCAGCAAAGAATAAAGACATCATTATATTTTTGTAATTTTCCTCTAATAATTTGTTATTAATTTATGGTACAAATGAGGGTTTAATTTTCTAACTGATATTAACTTTATATTTAAATAAGTAAAACTAACAGGTCATCAATTAATTCATACCTATATTTTCCATGTCCCAATCAAAATCTATTTCTATAACTTTCCTAGCTGTTTTATAAGTTCTTGGCATAGTCAAAGATTTTCCAACCAAATGCATTATTGAGAGTTAGACAAAATACATGGGGGGTGGGCATGACTTAAAATAATTTCACAAATCCCCCAATCATTTTCCTGAAAATCTATAGAGATATCAGCTTGGTATATTGACCCATAGGGTGGAATTTTTATTTATGTTGTTTAAAACTGTTCTAAAACAGTGAATTTCCTTGGAAATCACTCTGAACAGCCAGAGACATGCATCATAAGTAATGGATGCACGATTGATAAATCAATACTCTTCAGACAAATACGATATTACCATTCATTCTAATAATCAGAAATTCTACAGAATGGGGAGCATAAAAATATTACAACAAAGGTGGGGGAATAACTTACAAAAGAAAACTCAACAAACTACTTCTTTCAAAAGAAAACAGCATGTTTCTTATTCATCATAGTACTTTATTGGATAATGTAAACCAATAGATAGGAAGAAAATGACTTTAGGAGACCACAAAAGCAATAGGTTGAAATTGAATATTTTTGTATTGAATAATAAAAGAATTGGACTTTTTTTTTAAGAAAATGACATTGTTCATAAAATGAAGAGAAAACACTGAGACACATGAAACTTGTTGAAAATTTTCTAATTAGATCCTAAATTTAAATTCCTGTCATATAAAACATAATACTAATAATAACAGTAAATAAATAAATTCCTGTTATATAAATCTATAAGACATTTCAGTAACTAGAGTGTCTTTTTTGTGAAATATTCTGAGAAAATGCAAAGACAGAAACGTCTCATGGAAGTGCTCGTATAAAATGTGATAGAATACACCTGAAAGCCATGATGTTTAAATATCTAAATCTTTTAAAAAGAATTTCTATCCAGAATTTTTAATGAAGATTAAAAAATGTTAAGGGAGAATATGTTCTTTTGGTTTTTTCCTAAGGCATATTGCCTAGTATTTTTCTTTAACCCTCTTTATTACAATAAGAGGAGTTTTTGCCTCTGTTTTGCTCAAATTATTTCTGAAGTATTTAATTTGCACCCTTGGTACAATAATCTAAAACAGTAACACAAGCTAAATATTTTCCCACTTGCAAACAAGGACAATGAAAACCAGAGAGGTTAAAATATGTGCTTAAGGCATGGAAGAAAAATTAGAATTAAGTAAGACTCCAAATACTTAAATAGTTCATATCTAATGCTGTGTAGCCATATTTTGATGTTACTGTACTATGGATGAAATGAAATTCACTGAATATTTTTTATGATTCCTATTTTTCTTTTTAGGTGCCTGTTTTTGACAATCAAATAAGAAATGTCTGTGTTTTGTTTATTTATTCTTTTCTGAAAAATAAACCTATACCTGTGATTTGTTGTTTGGATTTTAGGAAAAAATGAGTACTCTTTTTTGTGCATTTGAATATAAAGTAGAAAAAGATTTTTAAAAAGGACTGTTAATGATTGCCTGCCATAATTTCTTCTTCAGGGAGGTTGTACACTTTTTATTACAGATATGTGAATTTATGTAAATATTTATTAAATTTTTTCAGTAGTTCAAAATAATTTATTATAGCTTACCTTTAAAACACTAGTTTGTTTTTTATATGTGATAGAATTAAAGGATTAAAAGTGTCAAAACGCCAATCAAGTTGCAAATCATTATTAGTTACTAATGCTGTGTAGTAACCATTATAAATATCTATGAAAGTATCCCTAGGCTAAAAATATGAACAGGAAATTCATGGAAGAGGAAATTCTAATCACTAATACACTTATGGAACAGTTTTTCACCTTGCAAGATCAGAGAATTATTCATTAAAACATGAGTGGGATACTGATCTCCTCCATGAGATCAGCAAACAATTCAAATATGATAATATCAAGTGTTGACAGAGAAGTCGGTAAGGATACAGGTCCTCTCTCATCTGATGGAGAAGCACTCAGAACAACTGGCAGTAGCCACGAAATGTTTACAGATACATTCTCTATGACTCAGCAATTCTAATTGAGGCTAGGAGAAATCCTCCTATACCCATAGGAGAAAAAACTCACAGGGACATTCACCAGAGCATTGTCTGTAAAAGAAAAAGAGGCAAATAAACATCAATTAATAGAAATAAGTCAAATACAATAGGTTGGGATCATGTATACTACTTTGCTAGGACAATGCCAGATTTAAAAAGAATATATTTCTGTGAGTTGTCTTCTTTCCTCCTAAATAATATGCGAATTTCCCATGACTGCGTGTGTGTATGTGTGTGTAAAACATAGAAAACAATTCTGAGTGACATATAATAATTTGTTACCAATAAGAAGATTGAGATCGGTGGTATTAAAAGTAGTATTTGCAGTGATTTTTTTTCTTATGTACAATAGTTTGGTTTTTGTTACATGAAAATGTTTTTGTATTACGTATATAATTGAAAATTTCATTTAACAATTAAGTTGGGGTGCCTGGTTGGCTCAGTCTGTTAAGCATCCAACTTTGGCTCACAGTTCGTGAGTTGGAGCCCTGCATCCGGCTTTCTGCTGTCAGCACAGAGCCCGCTTCAGATCCTCCTCTGTCCCCCTCCCTTTGCCCCTTCCCCGCTCTCTCTCTCTCTCCCTCTCTCTCTCAAAAATAAATAAACATTAAAAGTTAGCTTAAAATTAATATAATAATACCTTTAAGAAAACAAAAATACAGTCTCAGGGCTAATGTTCTTCATTTAGTTTCCATTTAACTTTGTGTCAGCATTGAACTATAACTTTTCAGCTCTAGATGATCTTTGATAAAATTATAATTCTTCTATCTTGAAATAAGTTATGTCTCACTTTAAACTGTCTTCAAGTGCATGTATCACAATGTTATTTCTGAGAAATAACTGCTTTATATTTATTTCTGAGAAATATTCTTCTTTAATAATAGGTATTGTAAAATACTCTATGTCATTTGGGTTATGCATAATACTCAGGTTCTTTTTGTTGGGTAATGATAACCTCTGGAGAATTTGGAGGTAGGTGAAAATTGGCTCTTGCCCCTATGGTCTTGCTACATGCTTGAAAGGGAAGAAAATTTTAGGCCAATTCTAGCCATGTACACAGAAATTTATTAAGCAACCATTGACAAATAGACATAAAATAGTTCATGCCACTTATTTTGTAAGTCCAATAAAATCCCAGGTCTCTGAACTTTTGATGTTTCAACCACACCTTGAATCAAATGTTTATATGAGGCAAACATGCTAATATTGCAGAGATAGGATTTGATTTGATTTTCCTTTTAGTTGATAACAGTAATTAGACATTTTGAATCCAATGGCTGGACACAGACCATCTAATGATCAAGTTTTGTTATAATTTTATCCTCTCGTTATGATGCAAAGTTGAGTAGTGATTTTTAATTATTTTAGTCAATTTACATATTTTGAACACTATTAATTTTACTGAGAAACCATTGCTAATACTCATGATGATGAACAAGCCATTAATTTCACCAATAGAAACATATTTCTAACATTCATTATGGTATTTGGAAAAGGACTTAGTATTGATTGACAAATGAATAGTAGAAGTGCTTTAAGCAATTACTCTCCGTTTAGATTTCCTAAGTTTAATTGCAACTGAACACCCTTAAAGCTCAAATTCCTGATTAGGGCAACTGACTAAACTGAAGTGCAGTATAATTTATCTAGTGCATTAGCAGTGTTTTAAGTATCATCAAAACAATGAACATACTCAGTTCATAAAAATACATATTATGTATTAACTGAAATTTATTGATATGACTGGAGAGTTTGGAGTTCATCACTGTGCCATAGGACTGTTATTGAGAACTAGCGCATCACTGAACATTTGCTAAGATTCATTTCTTTTGGCTTAAAAATGTTTTGTTCATTTCACAGGTAACTTATTTCCTTATTATTTGTTTCTGTTACTGTAACAGTCAAGAATCTTGGTTACAAAGACATAATCCAACTCAAACTGATTTAACAGTTCATTAAAAAAAAAAAACACAGAATCAACAAAAATAGAAGGATCTAGGTTTGTCTTAAACTTGGGTGCATCTCTATTGTTCCATGAGTTTCCAAGACACTTCCTACTTCCTATATTAGTTCACCTTCAGAAGGGCATCCCTTTAATAGCAAAATGGTTGCAGGGCATCTTTCCAATATATCATCCTGATTGGTCAGCATTTTGAACAGATTCTATGCTTCACTCTGATTGAGCCACCTTAATCACATTGTCCTCTCTGATACGTCACTATAATTTCTGATAATTTACTCTTCTGTGGCCAGGGAATGGATTGTGATGATTGTTTTAGTGGGATTCATGCTTACTTTCTTAGATGGGAGTTAGGTTAATCTCCCTGGAATAACATGTAGAAACTGCGGACAATAGTAAAGAATAAGCAGTAACGATGAGTGTTTCGAAGGAAACAAACATATATCCACTGAAGTTACAAATCTTCTACTGTCTCCCAATGAGGATACTATGATACACCCTTTAATTTTAAATAGCTCAAAAATGGAGGGGATATATAATAAATAAATAAATAATTGTTAAAATATTAAATAATTTGTTCATGCTCCTCCACACTGGACTTAGCAGATGTCATAGAAAGAGATAATCACTTTCTAGATATTAACTTAATACACAACTATTACAAAAGGACCATATAAAGAGCTCTTCAAAATATTCTTTTTGATCATTCTTATGCTACACTGGTAAAAGATGGATGATATTCTTAAATACATGGGTGTTAATCAAAATGCCATAAACACCATACAGAGAAGGCAAAGGGAAGACACTCATACTTTTTCTCCAGAGTGCATTTTTCCCAATTAAAGGTAGAGATAATTTAGGAAACAGAATCCAGTTCTACTGGTTTCTGAATTCTTGCTATTTCCAATGCTACTTTTGTCTTTTTTTTAATCTTTTTTTTTTTTTTTTTTTTTTTTTTTTTTTGAGAGAGAGACAGGCAGAGTTTGAGTGAGGGAGGAACAGAGAGAGAGGGAGACACAGAATCTGAAGCAGGCTGAGGTGTCAGTGCCGAGCCTGATGCTGGGCTCAAACTCACAAACCGTGAGGTCATGACCTGAGCCGAAGTCGGATGCTTAACTGACTGAGCCACCCAGGTGCCCCTATCTTTAAAAAATACTTGAATGGAGAAGCAGAATTTGGTCATTTTATTGTTCTTTTACCTGGTCACACAACTTTACTTTCATTATAAAATTAATGTCTCTTTGTACTCAAAACAAAAATTCTCATTTTTTCCAAGTTGTTCAAGTAGAATACATTTGTAATATGTCCATTTATTTGATTTAAATAATTCATGCCCAGTTAGGCATAAACTCTTATGTTGAGCTCCCCTTGCCTCTAGTAATGCAGAAAAGAACAGAAGCTAATAATAATAGGTGCAGTCACATTTAATTACTAGAATTAATGTAAAGACTTTGTAATTACTTTCTATAAAGCTTTTTTTTTTTAATTCAATAAAAACAGGCTAGAAAAGCAGCTAATTTCAGAAATCCTGTGGCTTCTTGCCAAGGGTTTAAGCAACCGGTGATACTCAGGGTCATTGGCTCTCTGAAAAACCAAGGGTGCCTGCTAGTTGTAGGTTTCAGTAACACCATTGGGAACTTTCAATTTAACATGATCCTTAAACGGCCAGTGGGAGTATTCAATAAGCTCAATCAATGTTGAAAGCAAAGTGCTATTAAAAACATGGGTAAACATTGATTTTGGGCTTCTGGTCCATTTAGGAACTGTTCTTGGGGAGGTCTCTACCACCTTATTCCTAGAGAGAAGTGACTGCTACGGTAACACAGAAAACTGCACAAAATAATTGTCACATCAGCGTCTGGCCTATGTTCTTGAATGATTGCATTTTTAAATCATGTAGCATTTTCTTAGTATCCATCTTAGGATGAAAAACCTCTTCAAGATTTGAGGCCTGGTGTGGCGTGCATATCTAATTTTCAATATGGCTGTAATTTTTGGCTATGCAACAGGCAACAAATCTTATATTTCGAGCATTCCCATTAGTGTCACTTCTGAATCCATCATTATTCAACTTATGTCTACTGAAATACATTTTGCTGATCTGGACATAAATGGGCTGTGAATTGTAGCTGCAGATGGCTCAGAAACATACTTTATAGTGAGCAAACTTTGGATGACTGAAAGAAAATTGACAGAAATACTACAAGGAGAAATTGTATATCATTTCAATAACTGAGGGAATAAACTGAAATCAAAACAACAGGAGCAATAAGAACCTGCTCCCCAACAAAAAAAAATTGTGACATCTGCCTGATGGATTAACATGAGTTTGGCCGTTTCAAGCAAGAAACAGAAGACTTTTCTGTTCTCCCTGTGGTAGAGGATTTCCTGGTTGGTCATGGGGCTGGCAGGATCTGAGAGACTTTGTGCTTTCAGAAGTGATGCACTTTAGGGAAGGCCAATGTGTGAAACTGAGTGAGTCCTTGAGGGGGACCGGGAACCTGCTGAGTAAACCAATGTGAATGCCAAGTCCAGAGGACAGAACTAGATGGTAAACGAGAGCAACATTCTAGCTGGGAACCAGATTGTGGCTGAGGCAGATTGTGAAGAAGTGAAGAGAAATAGGGCCAAGCATTATGGAGAGGTATTTAGCTGCTGTATATGAATAATTGCTTAGAAAGTGAACCCATTTAAGTGTTACTAAAAGCTATTTCCAACTGTAAATTCATAATTTTATAAATAACCATTTTAAAATCTCTTGTAAGTGAACTACATAAATATTTGCTGTGGTGAAATCTCTTTTTTTTCTGTTGCTATTGATCTAAGAGCTTTTAGGTTCTTCTCTTTTGGTTTTATATATCATAAGCCTGTGTCCAGGATTAAGTCTCCTTTACTTACCTCTCTAGACATTTGGTATTCCTGTTCGATTTGGAAGATTCTTCCAATATTTAGGGAAATTATTTCTTCATTTCTACTTCTGCTTTTTAATCATTTATTAGTTTAATATTATCTCAGCTTACCAATGCTTTCTTTTTTTAACTTATTTTTCACACTCTTTCCTCTTTGCCATATCCAACAGAATTGCCTTTAATTATTAAAGTTGTAAATTATATTTTCAAGATTTGCAAATTTCTTTTGTGTTCTCTGCAATTCTTTTCTTCAAACTTTTCTTGTTTATATTTTATAGCCTCAATAATTTATTAAACAACTCTAAGACATAAATTTGACATATATAAAATTTCTCCAACTTTCTCCTTGTTTTCTGAAATAGTATTTTCTCAAAATTCCAGTGACCTTGGCTTTCTGTTAATTTAAGAACAAAGAGTTGGCTTGGTTTGCAGCTTCTTCTCTTTGGCTTAATTTCTCAATGTGTATGCTTTGCTTTTCAATATGTCAGATATACTTTAATAGCATTTGCATGTTGATCAATATATGTAGGTGTCTTGGGATTCCTCTGTCAATATGTAAGGAGGCTCAGTTTCTCAAAGGTCCTGTTTTCTTGATCATAAGGCTGACTGGCAGTTGAAGGTATGTGGGAAAGCTGTTAAGACTCACAGGCAAGCTTTGGTAAATGTATGGGGAGACAAGAAGGAGGCCTGCTACTGATTCTACCTCTCCCCTGCAAATCTCAAGTGAGAGGAAATGATTCTGAAGTCTTAACATCAGCTAAATCCCTGTATATGCTGAGTTGGGGGGGTGGAGGGTATATAGGGCCAAATGACCTAACAACTTATAGCACAGAAGACCTTGAAATTCATCAACCTGTTTTCTATCCACTCCTCACTCCCACTTTCAAAACGTACTTGTCCCAAAGTCACAGATTTTTGCAAAATGTCTTCCCACCTCTCCTCTTGACTTCTTAGATTTGTGTGCTAGATTACAGCTTCTTCTATTCTGATTAATTTCTTAATATGTATGTCTTGATTTTCAACTTGCCAGAAATATTTTAACTGTGTTTGTATGTGGCTGATCCATCCTTGTTATGGACATTATTCTCCTCACTGTTACAGATTTTAGCATTTTGGACTTCGTTGCAATATATTTAGGGGGAACTGGAAGGCAAATGAGGTTGCTCCTTCTGCCACCCTGAACTAAATTTTAGAGCATTATTTTTTTAAACTCAAAGATTGCATTAGATTTCTGTTATTGCTGTAATGAATTACCACAAACTTAGTGGATTATAACACAAGTCTTTGTTTTGGAGTTTGGAAGTTTGGAGGTTAGAATTCTGAAAATGGACCTAATATCAAAGGCTTGGCACCACTGATTTCCTCCTGGAGATTCCAGAGCAGAATATATGCCTTGCTTTTTCCAGTGTCTAGAGGCTGCTCACATTCCTTGGTTCATGGTACATCACCCCAACATCCCCTTACTTGTCACGTTTCCTTTTCTGAGTCTACTGTCTCCTTCTTCACCTTATAGGGATGCTTCTGATTACATTGGGACCACATGAATAATCTCGGCTCCAGAATTTTTTTCTCAAGACCTCCTTAATCACACATGCACAGTCCCTTTTGCCATGCAAGGTCATATATTAACAGGTTCCAGGGATTAGGATACAGGAATCTTTGAGGGGCCATTATTCTGCCTACCATAATCATATACATGGTTTTATGTCATCAATCAATATCCTGGAACATCATAACTAATTCTTATAGAGATATTCCATCAATTATATATCATAATTTAGCAACAAATGTATTTTCTGTGGCATGTGTTTGACCTAATTGAGGATACAGATAAAACTAGGAATTATTTCCAATAATAGCTGAAACTAAGGAAAAGGTTTAGAAAAGCCAAGACTGAATTATAGCTACTTACTTTTGACCATTTCCAGTGGTTTCTGTGTTTATTATAGATCTTTTTAGCCAACTGGGCTTCTATCACTTTAGACATAAACTGCTATTCCCCTAAAATTTTATCCGTAAAATCAGTAAGAATCTGAAATGTTATGTAGTTTAATATCTCATTTTTGAGAAAAGAGTTCCAAGAAATTATACTACTTCTTCAACAAATTAGTGTAAAAGCGGAGATAAAACCTAAATTCTCTGACTAATGTGCATTATGTAAAATATTATAAATTATTTTAATGTCTGTTCTTATGATTAATAAAGATTCCACAAAATTATACATGCAAAGTCATATTCTTTAAGCAACCTTGGAAATCACAGTCTTTTATGTTTCTTGGATATTTGTGAAAAGATTCAGTATTTTATTTTATTTTTAAATGTTTACTTACCAGAGAGCATGTGAGTGCTGGAGGTGCAGAGAGAGAGTGACAAAGTTCCAAGCAGGCTCCACACTGACTGCAGAGAGTCCAACGTGGGGCTCGAACTCATGAACTGTGAGATCATGACCTGAGCTGAAGTCTGCCACTAAACTGACTGAGCCACCCAGGTGCCCTGAGATTCATTACTTTAAATTGTTAGGTTAGATTGTGCAGTGGTAACAAAGTGGTTAAATCCAAGTATCCATGAGAGGAAACTTGACAGCATTCAGATATATTCTGTGATCTGTGCATCAACTTTAAAAATTAAGAACACACATAAATGTAACTATCAGTACCTGCCTAAAACTGAAACTTTAGGATTTCCAAATTTAGCAGAGAAATAGTGCCTCCAAACTTGTAGTCTTTGCCATCCCTGAAACAATTTCGTCTAAGCAAATGGTAAAAGAGTAAGGGAGTTGGCTGAGAGAGCTCTCATAGACTCCATGAAGGCCAGAGTTGAACCTGATGTTTATCTTATGTTTTCTACATTTTTAAGCCCGGTTTTGTATTTGCTGGAGCTCAGTTAGCACCGGTTGATAGATTAGGTGAATTCTCAGAAGCTGTAAAAAAGGAAATCATTTGGAAGATGAACATGAGAATGTCCAACTCAGACTCCAGGCTACTTTCTTACGGGATTCCATGGTATCAGAGCGGTTTATGTCTCCGGTGACTCCTGAAAATGGCCTCTCTGCACAATGAAAAAATGAGTTGTTGATACTATTGTGACCACAGTTTCCTTCCTAGAGAATAAAGGCAACACAGAATGACTATTCTCTGAAATTCTTAAAGGCAAGATACACCTTATAGCCACTGACTGTTGACACAGGAAAACATCTAGTGTATGTATTGATTTATAATGAAAGCCTTGTCTTCACAACCAGATTGTTTATAGAAAGTAGGCTGGAAAAATAGTGGGCTATTCTCCAGCCCATACCAATCATTATTTATGAGTGACTTCAGTTGCTGAATTAAAGAATTGTGATACAGATCTACAAAAATGCATCATTAAATCACTGCACTGAATTTTAAAGGAGAAGGCTGTGAAACCCTGGGGTGCTACAGGCAGCAACCTAATGTGCTGTGAAAACACATTAACTTAGAAGGATCTGCTCCACTACCACCATTTGACCCAGAAAAACAAAACAAGACATAACACACGCACACACGTGCGCGCGCACACACACACACACACACACACACACACACATACAGAAAAACAAAAACAAAAACAGAAAACCTCAGACGTAGAGAATGTTTCATCTTGTAGCAGACTGTGTAGCTTAAACAATGAACATTTATTTCCTACATTGCTGGAGACTAGGATTGTTTCCTTCCAAGAACTGTGAGGGAGAAATTGTTCCATGCCTGTCTCCTGGTTCCTGGTAGTTTGCTGGCAATCTTTGGTGTTCCTGAGCTTGTGACAGTAGAATTCCAATTTTCACATGGCATTTTCTGTGTCTCTTTGTCTGTGTCTCTGTATCCATTTTTTGTTTCTTTTTAGAAAAACACAGGCATGTTGGATTCATGTCCATCCTAATGATTTCATCTTAACTTGATTATTTGTGAAGCCTCTATTTCCACATAAGGTCACAAGCACAGATACTGGGCATTAGGACTCCAGCATCTTTTGGGGGAACAAAATTCAACCCAGAACACTGTCCTTTGAGGACTATCTCATGTCTGACATGGAGCTTGCAGAAGAGGTGGCATAATTGCCCTTGATGTCAATTATGGGCTACACATAGGATAAAATGCCTACTACTATGTCTGTTGCTTTGGGGTGTTGTAGAACGGTGATGGCAACATGGTCAGAATTAAATGGGAGAGAACCATTTAAGCCTGCACATGCACCTCAAGCCCAAGGTATTGCAATGTACCATTGGAGGACATAAGTACTGGTCTAATCCTAAATCTGACATGGGTGAGAGTTAACTAAAAATCCTAGCGTTAGGTCCATTCTGGTAGCCTAATATTGCATGATCCTATAAAAGTATGGAAGTACTTTTGATTTTTCTTTGGTGGTATGGAAGAACTTTTGATTTTTAATTTTCTATTTTTGCTTCTTATTGCTTATTTCCAGGGGAATCTCTATGGTGATAGACACCAGCTTATCTAGAAGAAAAAAGTAATGCACCAATACCATTTCATTAGGAAATTAAGAAGTGCCTCCATACAAACATACTGTTGATGATATGATGTACAGCAAAGTGACAAAATTATTTTCTGTTTTGGTATTAAACAGGAATTTCTCTTAGATATTGAATCAAGTAATTAAAAGAACTGAATGGAATAAAGATTCCATTTACATAAAGTTAGTAAAAACAAGGTGGTAAGTTTTCTTTTTATAATGATTATGATTGCCTTCTAAAAATGGTGTCTAAGAAGACATACCTGGGGCACCTGGGTGGCTCAGTCGGTTGGGCATCCGACTTCGGGTCAGGTCATGATCTCACGGTCCGTGAGTTTGAGCCCCGTGTCAGGCTCTGTGCTGACAGCTCAGAGCCTGGAGCCTGCTTCGGGTTCAGTGTCTCCCTCTCTCTCTGCCCCTTCCCTGCTCATGTTCTGTCTCTGTCGGTCTCAAAAATAAATAAACGTTAAAAAACATTTAAAAAAAAAGAAGACATACCTTGCCACTTTGGTCTGTAAGTCAGGGGTACATCAAAAAAGAAAAGCAGCTAAGTAGAAATTACTAATGTCAACAAGAGTCTTCATTGAAGAAAACTTAAATAGAAAAGAACTATAAAACTATATCCCTGACAGAAAGTCTAAATTAAAACATATTTTAAAAACTTACTCTCAAACTATGGGTTCTTCATTAGCAAGAAGATAGCTGTTCCAATCTCAAAGTATGTGAAGTTTCAAATTCTAAGGAGAATACATGTGCAACAGTATAATTATCTAGAATTAGTAGATTTCAGGGGAAAAAAAGGTTTTCTTTTAGTGAAAACTTATTATTTCACTAAATGAATCATAGTTTGACTAAATTCAGTTTTCTCATTCAGTGATAATTGAACTTTTAAAATTTGGACTTTATCATAGTCTAGAGGAAAGATGATGAGTAAAAATATCTAATCAGTTTTTTGTTTGTTTGTGTTTTTGTTTGTTTTTTTTTTTTTGGTTATCTTATGCCTTCATGAACATTTATTTCATGGAACCAGACTCTGGTTCTTAGTATTGTATAATCTGGATATTGATTTAATCAGTCTATTTAGCGATGGTTCATGTGCTGGTTTATTCATCCAAATAACAATAGGTTAACTTAAAAATCAGAAAGCAATTTTGTAACTGTGCATGGAGACATTCAAATGTTTAACCATGATCTCCACTTATATCTTAAGAATATTTCAGTGGTTTCCTGCATTCTATAGAGTTAAGTTTATTATATTTTTCTTGGCATGTAACACTTTGTGACTTTATTCCAAACATGTTTCTACCCTTATCTGCTTTTACTCCCCTCCACACCTGCTATACTCCAGACATTTTTCTAACTTCACCTTTTCCTGATTGTATTTGTTAAAGACATTATACTGTACAAATGGTATTTGTACTGTTGCTTGTTTCTAGAGCTTTTCAAATCCTTTCATATTCAGCTCACATTGTCTCCTTTACAAAAGTTTGTCTTACTCTAACTCCAGCATCCAAATGCCAAATGGTGCATTATCTTTTTTCTATATCTTTTTACTTAGTATTGTAGCAATATTTCATAGATTTATTTCCCCTATGATTATATACTTTAAAGATAGAAAATAAGACACCAAGCCATATTTATTATTACATTCTTCATAGTTTTGTGAAAAATTTCCTACATTTAGTATTTTCTCAATAAAATAATAATCTCATTGCATATGCTGAAATTAAAAAAAAACAGGCAAACAAAATGGTTATATCAGTTAATCAGTTCACAAGCTTATTAAGTGATTTGACTTGAGGAATTTGGAGAGTAGTACTAAGTAGCATTGATAAAATCTTATAGTTTAATCTAACCCTCTACACCAAAAAGAAATATTTGCCAAGCATATACAAATATTTACCTTCAATTTGTGGTTCCTATTTTCTAAGTAAGAGCCATCATATTATATAATGTTTGGCTCATAAGTAGGCACTCAATGCGTGTTGCCTGAATGGATGCCAGTGACAAATTCTGGCCCTTTGGCTCTCTCCTTTTCTTCCCCCAGTCTTCAGGCATGCCTTAGCCTTCTGCTGACATTACATAGAAGTTACAATTAATTAGGTCACAGTTTATCCTACATTGGCTTTATTTTAGTCTTTTTAATGAGATTTGAGAATCACCCTTGTGTAATTATTCTCACGTTTAGGAGCCATCTGTTAGAATGGGTCACTTCTGCAGATGGCTAATCTCATTAATTTATGTTGAATCTTTCCAGCTTCAATATCAGAGTGAGATTTTACTACTAGTTACCAATCTTTGGAGGAACACCTCATTTGGAGTCTTCAGCCATCTATGATCTGGAGAAGGAACTAAATGTACCCTGATTTATATGCAAATTTCTTTTACAATGAGAATGATTCACATCATATGAAGTACAAGTCAAATTGACACCACATTTAGATAGCCTATTGTTACTCCTCATGGAGAGCCAGCATGCCATTTTAAAAGGTGGTAATTTGACACTTAATTAGTGTTGACTCAAATGGTGACTCATGACAACTATGTTCCTTCAGATATG
The DNA here is from genome assembly GCF_023721935.1 of Panthera uncia. Lineage (NCBI taxonomy): Eukaryota > Metazoa > Chordata > Mammalia > Carnivora > Felidae > Panthera > Panthera uncia. Next base: position 34,526,332 of record NC_064810.1, read on the forward strand.
ACAAATGATGAATACCATTGGACTCCTATATTTTCACTCAGTTCTAAACATAGCAGAGTTTGAACCTGTATGGAAGTGTGTCCACACTTATCTTTAAGAACAATATTTGGTCTGCACCTTTCAGTTACTTTGTCTTTCTACACTGGTTAAATAGTAATGTTATTAAAAACGGTCCTAAATTGTATATTTTGCATAAATGGCACTGAGCAGTTGCACATATACACAATCAAGAACATTCAAGGATTTTAGAGAAAGATGGCATAACACTAATTTATCAGAACTTGATATTATAATATATATATTATCTTCATAAAAGTGGAAAATTAATGTCACAAAAGTTAATATTCTGAAGAGAGATCACTAAGTGTTAGAACTGAAGCAACCTTAGAGACTTTGTTCTCAATCACTTGGCTTTTCGAAAAGGAAATAAATACACAAATCTATTGTGACCTACGCATGGCCAAACTGCTAATTATGGAAAAACGGGGACTATAATCAGGTGTCCAGGGTGGCAGAACTGTGTATGTATGTGTGTGTGTGTGTGTGTGTGTGTGTGTGTGTGTGTGTGTTTTATATAGACTTTATTTTGTGAGCACTTTTAAGTTTAGCAAAGTAGAGTATAAAGTACAGAGATTTTCCATAGACTCCAGCCCCACATACACTTGGCCTTCTCCATTGTCAACACGCTCCACCAGAGTGGTACATTTGTTATAGCTGATGAATTCACACTGACAGATCATAATCACCCAAAGTCTATAGTTTACATTGCCAAGTAACCCTTGGTGTTGCGCCCTCTATGGATTTAGAAAAATGCATGGTGACATGCATCCATCATTATAGTATCATACTGAGTAGTTTCACTGGCCTAAAAATCCTGTGTGCTTTGCCTCTTCATCCTTCTCTCTCTGTCATGTGGCAGCCACTATATATGTTTTTTTATTGTCTTCGTAGTTTTGCTTTTTCTAGAATGACATGTAGTTGTAATTATGTAATGTATCACTTTTTCAGATTGGCTTCTTTTACTGAGTAATATGCATTTTCTATTTTTCCATGTCTTTCCATGACTTGACAGTCATTTCTTTTTAGCACTGAATAGTATTCCATTGTCTGGATGTACCACAGTTTATCTGTTCACCCCTTGAGGGACACCATGGTTACTTCCAAGTTTGGGCAATTATGAATAAAGCTGCTATAAACATCTGTGTGTAGGGTTATGTGTGAACATAAGTTTCCAACTCATTTGGGTAAATACAGAGAAGCACAATTGCTGGATTGTATGGTGAGAACGTTTTACAAGAAAGCACCGAACTGTCTTCCGAAGTGGCTGCGCCGTTTTGCATTCTCACCAGCAATGAAAGAAAATTCTTTTTGCAAAACATCCTCACCACCATTTCGTATTATCAGTGTTCCAGATTTTGGCCATTCTAATAGGTGTGTAATAATCTCATTGTTGCTTTAATTTGCATTTCCCTGATGATATAGGATGTGGAACATATTTTCTTGTGCTTATTTACCATCTTTATATCTTTGGCAGGGTTAAGACCTTGGCCCATTTTTTTAATTAGGTTGTTTCCTTACTATTTTAAGAGTTCTTTGTATATTTGGGATAACAGTCTTTTGTCAGATATATGCTTGCAAATATTTTCTCCTACTCTGTGGTTCATCTTTTCATTATCTTGACAGTGTCTTTAACAGAAGAGAAGTTTTTAATTTTTATGAAGTCCAGCATATCAATTAAATCTTTCACAGATCATGTCTTTGGTGTTTTATCTAAAATCATTGTCATAATGTCATCTGTCCAGGTTTTTTTTTTTCTTATGTTATCTTCTTGGAGTTTCAGAGTTTTGCATTTTACATAGGTCTTTGAGACATTTTGAGTTGATTTTTGTAAAAGATGTAAGGTCTGTGTCTAGATTCATTATTCTTTCATGTGGATTTCCAAGTATTCTCACACATTTGTTGAAAAGACTATCTTTGTTTCATTGTATTTCTCTTACACCCTTGCCAAAGATCAGTTAACTATATTTATGGGGGTTTATTTCTGGATTCTCTGTTTTGTGTCATTGATCTATTTGTCTGTTCTTTTACCAGTACCACAGTGTCTTCATTACTGTAACTTTATAGTAAGTCTTGAAGTCGAGTAGTGTCAATCCTCCAACAGTGTTCTTTTTCAATATTGTGTTGGCTATTTTGAGTCTTTTACTTCTCCATAGAAACTTTAGAATCAAGTTTGTTGATATTCACAAAATGACTTGCTGGAATTTTGTTTGGGACACTTATTGAATCTATAGGTCAAGTTCAAAAGTATTGATATCTGGATGTTATTGATTGAGTCTTGCTGTCCATAAACATGGGATATCACTCTGTTTATTTAGTTCTTTGCTTTCTTTCATCAGTTTTGTACTTTTCCTCATATAGATATTATATGTATACATATAGATATAGATATATAGATATAGATATATATGTCTATAGATATAGATATAGATATAGATATAGATCTTTAGTTTTACATCTACAACTTAATCCTTCGGGGTGCAAATGTAAATGATATTGTGTTTTTTTTTAAGACCACTTGCTTATTTCTGGTATATAAGAAAGTGATTACTTTTGTATGTTCTCTGTATCCTGTAATCTTGCCATAATTACTTTAGGATATTGGTGTGTAGTTGTCTTTTCTTACAAAGTCTTTACTAGATTTAGTACAGGATAATACTGGTCTCATAGAATGAGTTAAGAAGTATTCCATCTGCTTTTATATTCTGAAAGAAAATGTAGGGAATTGGTATAATTTTTTTTTCCAAAGTATTTATTAGACTTCACCAGTGAACCCATCTGGGCTGGGTTCTTTCTATTTTATAAGGTTATTAATTGTTGATTTGATTTCTTTAATAAATATAGGCATATTCAAATTGTGTATTCTTATATGAACTTTGGCAGATTATTTCTTTCCTGGAATCCATCCATTTCACTGAGGTTATAAAATTTATGGGCACAGAGTTGTTCATAGTATTCTTTTATTATCCTCTTAAAGTTCATGGGATCTGTAATAATATCCCCTCTCATTTATGATATTAGCAATTTATGCCCTCTTTGTGTGTATGTGGTTTCCCATCATTATTATATTATTTTCTTTATAAGTGTACGACCATAATTTATTATAGACAATAATCCTGTCCAGATTCTCTTACAATAGGTCCATTTAAAATTTCACAAATTAACATTAATTATCTCTTTTTCCCCCTTATTTTCTGTATGTCTGAGAGACTAGGTTTCTTCAAATACATAGAGTAGTCCTGAAAAAAATTATGGCTCACAATATAGAAATACATTTTTATCAGTACAGAATCTTTCCTGATTTTATGTTACTTATCTATGATAACTAATCAGCAATACTTTTAACATTTCCTTGTGGCTAATAATTTTCCCTTCTGAAGCTGAAATGGATAGAAAATGAGAAAGACATTAGCAAAAACAGAATATGATATCTTCATTAGCATGTGTGATTGCATCAATGCACAGGAGAGCTAGAAAACCTGATTCAGATTTTGGATTGGCCCTATGTGAGATATTGCCAATGTGGGAGTAAAGGGCAATGATAGAATCACTTTCTGGCTCTTGAAAATTGTCCTTGGAAGGGCTATGTGATATTCTGCTTACATTTATTTGTCTAAAGTAAACAACAGAGGCATTTCTGATTTTAATGAAGTGGGAAATAAAATCCCTCAAGAAAAGAGCATTCAAATATCAAGTCTAGACCTGATGAATGGCATGAGGGATCAAACCCTTCTACAAATTTGGGTAGCAAAATATTTGAGAAGAGTTACAGAATCAATTTCAGAACCTAGAATTAACATATATGAAAAAAAGCTATCTGTAGACAGTAAGCTAATTAACATTAAAATGACTAAAACATCAAGAATTTGTTTCTGTTTTCTAATTAATTATGAAACCTATAGTTACTATTCTGAAAAGATTTCTTATTAATGCCTGACACTTGAAATTAATTCCTTGGTGCCTTATTTTTATAATCTTTAAAGTCCTAATTGAATAATGATAGAATGAAAGAAAGAAAGTATGCAGAAGTATAAAGAGAGAGATGAAAAAGAAGGAGAAAGGAGAGGAGAGGAGAGAGGAAGGGAAAGGAAAGGAAAGGGAAGAAAGAGGGAAGAAAGAAGGAAGAGAAAGAAAAAAGAAAACTTTTCATAGGTGTTGTGGTGAGAATAAATATCCTGGTTTTTCCAGAACCAAGGGCTTTCCTTCCATGTGGAATTTTCAGTGCTAAAACTGGGAAAGTCTGGGAAAATGATCACTTTACTGGAATACTTGATAAAGAATATGCATAGAAAACACATCAAGGAGTAGAAAGTACAAGTTTGCCTGTCACGGTTTTCTGTATACTGAAAGAAAGACATGCTATTCCTGGGTCAGAGACAAAGGACTCTTGCTCATCACAAAGGGAGCAGTATGAATAGTGGCGTTTTCTCCTTTTCATGACCTGAGTCCCAATCCCCACAGGATGATGTGAAAAGGTTAAGGGTGCACCTGCACATACAGTGAGTTGTGTTACAAGAAAGGAACTCTGGGCTTAGGGAAACAAATCCTTTTAAATAGCTAATAAACCCGATTTTTGTTCCAGAGGGAAATGTTATCTTTATTATATTGGACACCAAGAATGCCTCTTCTTGTCTCTGGATGGAAACATTATCTCTACCTTCCAAGGCTTTTCATTTACACAGACATCCATGAACAGATAATCCAGAATACAGGTAGTCAGTATCTCCGCTGGCAAGATGTGCAGAAATGCGACAGACCCAACAATTTTTGTAGATTTTTAAAACTCTTACGGGTCGTTTAGCATTTTGAAGGAAACTTGAGAGAGAAAATTCAATATTCTCTCTTCTGTGATGTATTAACATACAGGTATTGAAAAACTTTGACATAAGGAATAGTGATATAGGGAGTTAGGACAGCGGCCTAGAAAAATAAAATTGCTTTTAGTCATGCATACGCAATAATTACAACCATGACTTCACGAAGTGTGGTTCATACAGACTGATCCACAGAGTCAGGAGTGGTTGGAGGACACTGATGCTGTGGTTATACGTATAAAAATAATAAAGAGTCCCCCAAATTGTCTGCATATTGCTCATGAAATGATAGCAAATCTTGTGATTGCAAGTGGGTTTCTTATCTTCTTTGTCTCGAAGGTGCTTCTGGGGACTTGGGTTGTACTTTGCATGGGAAAGTAGGCTTGACATTCTGTCATATGCCTTCTCCACGACCCAGTTTTCTTTGACTGTACAATTTGCCTAAGACTGCATTTCAGCTGCCCAGAGAGTCTCAGATAGCCTTGTAATAAAAGCAATATAGCTGACTGATGAGTTCTGGATTTGTCTGTCTTGTCTCAATAATTAACATGATTTTATATCTGTTGTTAGATATATTATAAGGCAATGGTCTCCAAATGTAGATTTTTGCTCCCATGGGACATTTGGCAACATCTGGAGACACTTTTGGTTGTCACAACTTGGGGAAAAGGGTTTTACCACTTGCATCTAGACTGTAGAGGTCATAAATGTTGCAAAAGACCCTATAATGCACAGTACAGTCTCCCACAATAAGGAATTATCTGTCCCAAAATGTCAATAGTGCTGAGGTTGAGAAACCCTACTATAAAGTACTGTATATTGTTAGCCACTTTTAATTCAATACTTAGCAAGTATTATAATTCTATCAAGTGTATACAAATAATTATTCTCATGTATTTTATTTTGTTACCCCTTCTGCTACTGGTTGTGTATACATGTCAAAAGGAGTATCGTAGGTTTCTTCAAAATGAATTGCTGACCGGTATACCAGATAAAGAATGTTCGTCTATCTAGAAGTGATTTAAAATATACAAGACTACAAACTATTGTGTGTTTGACTGTTAAAACTCTTTTCAGTACATCCATTTCTGTAAGACTGAAGAACTAAGCTTGAGTCAGGGAGAGGTTCATGAGGTGCTAAATCTAGTGGATTTTTAATTATTTAAGATGTACCTTTTAAAAAATAGTCTGATTTCTCAATAACCCAGGGACCATTTCTATTATTTATTTGCCACATCAGGTGTTTTATGGTCTGCACTGCATTTGTTGACACTTTAATCATTGAATGTTTCTCGGTTTATCATATTTTAACATGAGGCATCAAAATCTTTAAAATTTATTCTATTCAGCATCTATTTGGGCAATAAGTAACAGAGGAGCTATTATTATTGGCAGATGGATTCAACAGAAAGTATAATTCAAGGATAAAAAGTTTTATCAATGGCTGAGGCTGTTTTGGCTGCTGTTTCTGCTGCCTAGCATCTATAGTTGCTGTCCTAGTGGTAAGTGTTTGGAGCAGGTAGGGGTTCAGAGTGTTAATCTACTTAGACAAAAATCTAATTGCTGCTCCTTCCCTTGAAGCAATAAAGCTTCATTTGAATCTGACATTCCATCTGTTAATCTCCTTGAAATTTCAGATAAACAAACTGAAAGAAATCAATCACCATCCCACAGTATGCTTTGTGAGTTTCAGGGATTCCTGGGAGGCCACAAAATTGAGTGTGATCACCAATCTCAAATTGGAGTTCAATTACAAGGTAGGAAGAGAATAGAAAGGACATGAATTATCACTACGGAAGCATAGATGGAGCCACTTGTGAGTGGATTTCAAATTCTGCAACCAGTTATCTTTAATTTCTGAAATTGTAATAAATTTTCAGAGGTTGTAGTGGATTTTCTTCTTATCTGAATGGGAATGTCCTGAAAACTTATTTTAGAAAATTGGTCAAGTAACAGGTTGCATGTGGCTTGCTAGGGACATATCTAAGCCCTTCTGCACCAAAGTAAAATGGAATTAGTCAAATGAGTTTTAAGTATTTTTAAGTAGTTTTCTCTGGGAATTATCAGCATGTGGTTCAAGTGTAGAGTTGTGGACTATGGATGGTTAACATATTTACTTACAAGTTACAGTATTGCAAAATGGGTATACTATCCAGACACTCTGCATTGTTTTTTTTGTACTGCTAGTCTGATTTTAGAAACATTTTCTTTAATTGTTACTTGCTTTTTAAATATTGTTTAGCTACTTAAAAAAAGTCTGCTTATGGCAGGATTTTGCCTTAAATCCATTCAAAGTTGTATATTTGTTTTTCAATGAGAAAATTCTCACCCTACCCTCTCCCCAAAAAACCTACCCAGCCCCAATTCACAGGGGTACACCTGTCACATAGTAGTTGTGGATTTTGGCCACTGAAAACTCACAAGTGCTCTCTCATGGCTTTCAGACAAAGGTGGGCCTCCTTGCCAGGGAACTTTCCCCTTGAGTCTCCTGGGTCTCCTATAGCCATGCCTGACTGTCATGGAGGTACAAATATTTGGCCACCTTGCATCTAGGTGGAATTTTGTGGTGTGATTTGTGGATCAGAGATTCCTGTGGGATCAATCTTAATCTATACTTTAGCAGATAACACATCAGTTAACACCCCCTCCAATGCGTGCATGCCCATGCACACACACACACACACACACACACACACACACACACAATCCTATTTTCTTCACTCCCTCTTCTGTGAGCTTCCCTCCAGTTAATTTCCTAATAAGAATCACCCTCTCACTCTCTGCTTCTTAAGATCTAAAAGTACCTACTGATAGAATAAAAATAGTATTATTTATGTATTTTGTTCTTAATATAATTACCTGTTCTCAAGAAAATTACAATATCAATAGCTAATATTGATGAGCAATTTTCTCTGTTCTATCCAGTCAGCAAATTACATAAATATATCTTCTGAATTTGCATCACTTAAAGCACTATAAGTGGTAGTTGCTATTTTTTTCTATTTTACATTTGAATACACTGAAGCAAACAGAAATTAGTTTGCAGAGTAAATTAAATAAGATATATGTTGCATGATTGCAGAATTTTTTTATATTCTATATGCAAAAGAAACAAATCTAAGATTTAAGTCAGTACAGTATTTATTAAAATGACAATGTGATGGATAGATGATAAGTATTATGGAGAAAAAACATTAAGGGAGATTGGGATTTGAGTAAATGATCATTTAAAAAAAAGTTTATCTATTTTGAGAGAGAGAGACAGCAAACACAAGCAGGGGAGGGGGGACAGGGAAAGAGAGAGAGAGAGAGAGAGAGAGAGAGAGAGAGAGAATCCCAAGCAGGCTCTGTGCTATCATCCAGAGCCTAACACGGCACTCAAATCCATGAAACAGATCATGACCTGAGTTGAAATCAAGAGTCCAACACTTAACTGCCTGAGCCATCAAGTGTCCCAAATGTGTGTGGTTTTGAGTATGTTTGCTGGTAAGGGGTGGGGGATTGCTTGCTATTTTTTGCAGTTCTCTTTATTAAGAACTGAGGTATGAAAAAAGCTAAAGAGTGAGTTACCTATGCAGATATCTTGATGAAAAAAATTCTCAGCAATGGAACAGCAAATTAATTTTTTTTAATGTGTATTTGTTTTTGAGAGAGAGAGAGAGAGAGAGAGAGAGAAATGGAAGCAGGGAAGGGACTGAGAGAGAGGGAGACACAGAATCCAAAGCAGGTTCCAGGCTGTGAGCTATTAGCACAGAGCCTAACGTAGAACTCAAACTCATGAACTGTGAGATCATGACCTGAGCCAAAGTCTGACGCTTAACAGACTGAGCCACTCAGGTGCCCCTAGAAAAGCAAATTTAAAGACCCTGACAGGTTGATGTGTTAGATGGTATAAAAGGAGGTTACATAGGCATGAGCAAGGGTGAAGAGAATAAGAACAGAGAAGGCATTTTCTTTTATTCTAGGTGAGATGGGACACAAGTGACATCTTGAACACAAGAGGGACATAACCTGCCTTCTGTTTCATTAAGGGACCCTTGGGTTGCTGTGTGTTCAGAGGTAAGAGTAGAAGCAAGCAAAGCAGTTAGAAGATGTATATGATTATTCAAGAGATAAAGAAAATAGCTTGGATCAATGTTGGGATTCTGACATCTGTTCTGATGCATAGTTTCTTTCCCCACACTAAACAATTATCTGACATCAGTTGAGTGTACTACTGTTTAACTCAATTCTGACCCTGTCTACCTTGTGACAGCATCAGATCCCACAGGTTAAAGGCTCAGTCCTGCAGGATGCCCCCACCCCTCTACTCCTACCTCTGAAGTCAAATGCAAGTACATGTTATCACTTGCTCTTCTGACCACCTGTCTATAGATTAGAGATTCCAACAACTTCCTCCCTGGGTTGGATTAATTTGTTAAGGTGGATCACATATCAGAGAAGCATTTTACTTACTAAGTTTCCTGAGGATTATGAAAGGATATAACTCAGGACCAGCCATATTGAAGAGATGCTAAGACAAGGTAGGACAGGTACAGAACTTCCATGCTCTCTCTGAGCATGCCGCTCTTCCTGGGTCTCTATGTGTCGGCCAATCTAGAAGCTCTCTGGACCCCATCCTTTTGGGTTATTATAGAGGCTTCATCACTTAGGCCTGGTGAGTTAAACTGTTGGCCATTGGTGATTGAACTAAACCTCTGGCCCTCCACCTTTTCTCTCCTACCTGAGGAAGGAGTAGGAGGGCTGGGGATTGGGACTGAAAGTTTCATCCCTCTAGTCACCAGTTTGGTTCTCTTGGTAGCCAGCCCCATCTCTAGGTTACCCAGGGGCTTCCCAAATCATCTCATTAACATAACAAAAGATGCCTTTATTTCTCTCATCACAAATGTGATGTGGAAATTATAAGAAGAGATCAGATTCTAAATACATTTTGAATAAAATATTTACTTACATAAAGAGTTAAACAGCATTATTTTTCCTGGTAAGCTGCCCTGACAATTTCTCTTAGGGAGGCACTTGCCGATATTGAGACTAAGCCTTAATAACCTTTCTTGGCCTATAGGTTGAAATATAGAACTCAGAATGGCTGAGTGCCAGGATTCCAGGCAAGACAGGAGGAACTCTGCATAATAAAATGAGAAGAGTTAGGACCCGGGGCATGGGGCAAGTAGGGGTTTGAGAAAGAAACAGAACATTGGACGGGGAGCCAGATGACATAATGCTGATCGCTGCCCCAGGGATTCCTCCCCACTGCTTCCAAAATCTTCAGTGTTCCTACAAAAGTCTTGAGGTAATTGAATTTCTTGTGGAGAAGCAGCTGTTTCAAAACTAGGTTGACACAGGGATATGGCTAGGCAGCATCAGGGACGAAACAGTCGGGAGGCCTCCTGCAGTCCTGGGGTTATTAGAAACTTAAGGAATACTCAGTGAACTGAGTTCATTAGTCACTTTGACAGACTGCTCACCACCAAATCCCATATAAATCCCATACAGTTGTACACGTGTGTGACTCCATCGTTAATAATAGGAAATTTACATGTTTTTCTAGTGGGCATTTATAACTGGATATTGTACAGTTCTCACCTTCCTGACATCAGTTCCATGCTGCGTTCATCACTCCATCTCTCTCTCCTCTCCTTCTCCCTCTCTCAGCAAGAGAAGGAACTCAGCAAACCAGTAGAGGAAAATTTCCTATTGTCTTTTCTCTAAAGTCAGACTATATACTTATAGGACAAACCTATAGACATTAACCTAGACCACCACCTGAAGCATGTTTAAATAAATAAACATTTAAAAAAATGTGAAGTTACTTCAGAATGTGCTAGATACTCTTCATTAAGCTAGAGGAAATTCACAATGGAAAAAAAAAGTTAAATTTAATGGACAGACACCCATGTATTTTATAACCTGAATTATCTTTGGACTGTTCTGTAGGGACTAGGTGATGGGCAAGTCTATAAGCATACACATGTCTAAATGTATAAATGTTTAGCTTGACACTTGAACAAAATAAATGACACACCAAGTGAATTTTTACCTGTGATTTGCTACCATGACATATACATGAATTGAAACCACTATAATATACAGCATAGTAAATAATTTCACATAACTAGTGATTTTACAAATAGATCCTGATCGTGAGGGGGAAAAACATTCTTAAATTCTTTAATAAAAGTTCAAAAGTGCTCAATATTCGTTTATTTTGAAATGTAACATCACATTGTAAGAAAAAAATTTATTTTTATGACATTTTAAAAACAGCAGGAGTATAAACTATGCATAAATTCCAGTAATGTTTATGTTGATTATCTCAGTGAAATCCAATATCACAATCACATCATCAAATAATGAGATTCAAGAAAGCATTATTGTTCAAACAGGTAGCTCAGTGGGATCAAAATAAATGTAAAAGAGTACAACCATTGTTTTCCAATAATAGCAAGAATGTGAAAAATAACCTTTACAGAGGGACAAAATGACATTCTTCATAAATACTTTTAATGTGTAATAATACAAAAAATTTCCTATTACCTCCAAAGTGATAGATCACACTTTGAAAGTCTCAGCAGTAGCTTAAATCAACTTAAAAAAGAGCAGTATCATTTGTTAGCTGACACTTCAGAGTCAGTGTGATACTTTTGCAGCAGTTGTAAGCACTCTAACTTTGCTTCTTTTTATATGAAGATGCCAAATTTAATGCTTTATCACTTACAAAAGTAATTTATTATTTATAATGATAATATTATAAGTATTCTATTTATGTAGGCAGTTATAGCTACTGTCAGTGGGTAAACAAAATCTAATTTTATTGTGATGTTTTTGGAAGAAAAAAACAAAATAAAAATTCAAAGTAAAAGCATATACCTCTTATTAATGTCTTTTATGCATACTATATGGTAGTAATCTGGGTACATAATGTTTGCACTTACTAAATTTTATATTCAATATTTCCATTCATTATTTTCTTACAATAGCTACAAGGCAGAATTTAATAGGTAATGTAATAGGCCCTACTTTAAAAAATATGGAGAGGTTATCAACGTATTGTGTAATGGATACACTAGCTTTATTTAATTTTATTTTACAGCAATTACAGTCTTACACTTCTTATTGATTTCTTTATATGCTCAATAACCTTAAATGTGTCATTTCATTTTGTCATATGTGAAAAGCATTATTAAGATGACATTACAAGAAATTTGTAAATCTATTGAACAAACAAAGCAATAGAAAAAGGTGAATAATGTAGAAAATTTTCATGTTAGAGTTAATTTGCCCAATAATTTTATTCATAATTTGTAATACATGCATACATACATACATATATAGATGAGTCTTTAGAATACATCAGTACATGTTCAATCCTTACAGGTTGGTCACTCACGATTTTTTAATACAGGATAATCTCTTAAATTATTGTGTTCTCTAAAACTTTTATATAATTAACATCACTAATTTAGAAAACACAAACAGAAGTTAAAAATGGAAACACAGGAAATTTCTGATGGAAAATTAAAACAAAGAGAAAGGAATAAGGCAGAATAAAATGGAGTGAGGGAAGATTATTTCAGACAAGACTATGATAATTAGTAAGAAAAAAATAAAAGGGCAGCAGTTTCTTGTTTAATGATTGGGCATAAGCATCATGTCCACTTATAAAATCATCTCCAGATTCATTCTGGAATCACAAGATTTTTGTGTCTATTATATGGATAAAGCTTTTTCAGCAACTAAATTTCTTTTTAAAACAGTTGAATACAGAGCTGTATTTTCCTGAACTATAGACTATGGTTGCTCATTATATTGCAATCTACATCCTACAAACTTTGTTTTACTATTCCAAAATGCAGAAGAAAGACAGGCAGATGGCAGGAAGAGTTGAAACTGTCCAAATTACTGAATGAAATTACGTATTGGAAGATGAGAAAAAGTCATGTATTTTTAGGTTTGCTTTATAAAGGAGTATATTTTAATGTTAAGGATAGAATAAAATTAATTTTTCAGGCAGAAAGATAATAACTTCAGTGATAGAAAAGAGAGAAGATGCTCAAACTCTCATCTCACTGAATTGCTGTATGCATGAGTTATTCCAGGTCAATATTTTGAAGTTTTTTTTTTAAGTTTATTTATTTATTTTGAGAGAGAGGGAGAAAGAGAGAGAGCGAGCATGTGCATGGGTAGGGGCAGAGAGGGAGGGAGAGAAAGAATTTCAAGAAGGGATTCTGCCTGTCAGCACAGAGCCTGACACAGGCTTGAACCAATTGTGAGCCTGAGCCCAGATCAAGAGTCAGACACTTAACCAATTGAGCCACCTACGCATGCCATCCAGGTCAATATTTTGAAGTGAAGACTGAAAATGTCAAAAATATGACAGAAGAAAAATTTTGGAATTATGTGAAAACAGGTGAGCTCTACCCACCAAAAAAATTTTGTATCTAAATACAAATGCTTGGAAAAGTTTGTGATACTCCAAAACATTCTGGCAAAAACTAAGGAATAAAAAGAGTTGAAAATAGGGGTAGAATCCTCAGGGGTAAAGGTGTAAAATTAGGAGGTTAAACTTCCTGAATTTGAGGGAAAGGTTCACAAACTAGGAGATGGATGTCTTTTTTCTACTGAAGGGCACATGCTTCAATTTGAACATTTTGAACATCATTTTGAACATCATTTGTTCAATTTGAACATCATTCTTCAATTGAAGAACAAAGATAGATAAATGAATTGTTACTCTTTGAAACTGTAGTGTCCATTTTTTTTGTTTATTCCATCTCAGTATGCAATGTTTGTTTGACCATCAGAAAAAGCACTGACATATATTAGATGTTGCAGATTTAGTAGTTCCTACCCAGTCATAGTTCACAAAGCATGGGTCTAAATATGAAATGTAAAAATATTTTTTTTTTTGAAAAAAGACTTGAACTCAATATTAGCGTATACACCTAAAACACCAGGCTTCACAGCGTTTGATATTTGCTGTTAACAATACTTTCGCTGCTGTCTCCAGTGGCAATGGCCCCTGGTTGCCTAACCATAGGTTCACAATATGCTCATCCTCCTGTCTTTAAATGTGTGTGATATTTCTTTTTTGGTATTCTTTTTTTTTTTTTTTAATTTTTTTTTCAACGTTTTTTATTTATTTTTGGGACAGAGAGAGACAGAGCATGAACGGGGGAGGGGCAGAGAGAGAGGGAGACACAGAATCGGAAACAGGCTCCAGGCTCCGAGCCATCAGTCCAGAGCCTGACGCGGGGCTCGAACTCACAGACCGGGAGATGGTGACCTGGCTGAAGTCGGACGCTTAACCGACTGCGCCACCCAGGCGCCCCTTCTTTTTTGGTATTCTAATGCATCATGCTGATGAGATGATGGACAAGAAGTAAGGTGACATGAAAGGGCTTTCTCAATGGTGATTTTATGCAAAGAAGGTAATAGTTTATTTATTTATTCATTCATTCATTCATTCACTCATTCATTCATTCATTCATTCATTCATTCATTTAATTAATTAATTTATTTGAGACTAAGTAGGGTAAGGGCACAGAGAGAATCCCAAGCAGGTTCCACACTATCAGGGCAGAGCCCATGCAGGGCTTCAACTCACAAACTGTGAGATTATGACCTGAGCCTAAGTAAAAATTTGGATGCTTAATGGACTGAGCCACCCAGGCACCCCAGTTTATTTGTTCTTTTTATAGCGAGTTACCAAGGAATGTCAAAAGGAAACAATGATGTAACTCTTAGTTCTCTGTCTCATCTGCATGGCCAACACTATTTCTCTCCATGATCATTCTCATGTATTCTCTATCCACTGAGTAAAACTTAATTATGTAATTCGGATGCATGAAAAATTGTAATATTAAAAAATTAAAATTCAAGAGAAGAAGATTTACATCTGTTTTATAATTATCTGCCGTTTACCGAAACACAAGTATAATTCAATAATGAACTGTTAAAGTTGGAAGGGGCTTGGAGACCATTTGGACCAAATAGCACATTTTTAAATGAAATAATGTTTTAGACATCACTGAAAGAACTTTTTTCTACTCTGTCCATTTACTCTTTGTGTGTATGTTTGTGTATTCAGAATGTTCTACTTTATTTGTGTTAAAGATAAAATGAAAATCTCTGAACATATGCAACCTAGGAATTAGATTTACTGATAACAAATTATTTGAGAGAAATATATCTATGCAGATTTACATTACCTACTATTTTCTGACTTTTGGAAACAGATGTGAACATCTTTACCAGGAAAGATGCTATATTGTATCATCTTACTACTACTTATCTTTTTTCCT
The DNA here is from genome assembly GCF_023721935.1 of Panthera uncia. Lineage (NCBI taxonomy): Eukaryota > Metazoa > Chordata > Mammalia > Carnivora > Felidae > Panthera > Panthera uncia. The sequence continues at coordinate 34,541,504 of NC_064810.1, forward strand.
TTTTCTATTGTGGTCTGTCCATTTACTTTTTACAAACAAAATACTTATTTTTTAATTATCTTACTGCTAAAATTATTGATGCTTTCTTGAACTTATGCATGCATTTGATCTTTCTTTATACCTTAATATGTTGATGCCTCTAGCCTACCAGCAAGCATTTAATGAATAGCTACTGTGTACCAGGTGCTGTGCCTTATGATGAGTACATTTAATTTTAGTGATAAAGTTAAGAAGATAGTTTTTGTAGACTTTAAGATTTTTTTAACATTTATTTATTTTTTTGAGACAGAGAGAGCATGAACGGGGGAGGGGCAAAGAGAGAGGGAGACGCAGAATCTGAAACAGGCTCGAGGCTCTGAGCTGTCAGCACAGAGCCTGATACGGGGCTCAAACCCACAGACCACCAGATCATGACGTGAGCTGAAGTCAGATGCTCAACCGACTGAGCCACCCAGGTGCCCCAAGTAGACTTTACTTTTAGAACAGTTGTGGTTCATAGCAAAATTGAATGGAAACTACAGAAATTCACATATGGTCCTTGCGTCCACACATGCTTAGTATCTCCTATTGTCAACATACCCCAGCAGAGTGGCACATACGTTATAATTGATGAACCTACACTGATACATCATTATCACCCAGAGTCTGCAGTTTATATAGTTGACTCTTGTTGTTGTACATTCTATGGGATTGGACACACTTACAATGACATAATTCACTAAAAGATATTTTTTTTTCACTAGAAAATATTTTAAGATAACTTCTTGGGGTGCCCAGGTGGGTCAGTTGGTTAAGCATCCAACTCTTGATTTCGACTCAGGTCATGATCTCACTGTTTGTGAGATTAAGCCCCTTGTCAGACTCTGTGCGGACAGTGTGGAGCCTGCTTGGGATTCTCTCTCTCCCTGCCCCCCTCCAGCTCATGCTTTCTCTCTCTCTCTCTCTTTCTCTCTCAAAAATAAATAAAAAACATTACAAAAAAGATAACTTCTTGAAATATTATTTATTCTCCATCCCCTTCGTCTTCACAATACTAACATTCTATCAATGCTTCTGGGAGCAACCACAGGATTCTCTAAGCACTGCTTTCAAGCGGAGACTGACATTGTTAAGGACAAAGTGTCAAATAGCCTTTTGAAAATTCTAGCAGAGTTGAGAGCCTTGGAAGCCAAAGTACTTTGGATTTGCAAAAGCCAGACTCTGTGAGAAAAGTCCAAAAGCATTGTATGGAGGATAAACAGTGCAAATCCTGCATGTTAAGTGTAACCCAAGAACTATAGAGCTAGAAAAAAATGCAGAAATTTGTAAGAAGAATTACTTGTTTGAATGATTTGAAAATCTTACGAGTGGAAAGCTTTGAAGAACTGGAATGACTGTGGGTTTCATAGGCTTCATTTTCAATACTAAAGCAACATGTCAATACACTTTGACTTTCAGTCGCCATCAAGTAGAGTACTGGGAGTTATGGAAGAAGGAAAATCCTAAATTGAATGAATGGTTGCTGAACCTAAATAGAAATTTCAGTAGACAGTGATCAAAGATATCATGAATTGTCAAGAGTATGATCTGTGTCATTATTAGAAAGGAATTTGAGCAGTTAGATTGTTATAAAGCAATAAATAAACTTGCATTTTTGCATCAGAGTTAGCATGTAAAGTTAACAGTTGCTAAACACAAAATGGGAATTTTTTTCTGGAATGAAATACATCTGGAAAATAGGAGCCAGCGAGTTTGGATCCAGTAACTTTTTTCTTTTACTCCACATAGTTTCACAGTGATGGTTCTCACTTCTCCTCAACTTTTGACTCTCTTTTCAATATCACTATAACCCAGACTATTTTTACCTTCTAATCTCTCACCCATGGGACTTGGCATTAAGTAGCAGGATTCTAATTCTAATTTACTTGGAGAGATGATCTGATGGGCCTATGTTCTTTTGGTTTCTACCCTGTCAGTTCTGGTTGAATGATTGTAGGTGAGGTGGGAAGAGACAAGCAGTTGTATTTATTTTATAAATATGGAGACTAGGACCAGTTCTATCAGGTAATGGACAATTCTTAAGAGGATGTCCGTTGAATGAGAAATCTAAGATATGTTCATTGTAACTTTATAATAACATTCCCTTCATGAAATTGAAAAAAAATATATACAAGAGAACACACATGCCAAAACCCCATACAAATATTATAAGCATTTACAATCATATCTACGATAGTAATGTTTTCTTTCTTTCTCGGCATGGGGAAAACTTTTTGAGACCTAATCCTCAAACAAACCTTACAAACTCAGTTTCTCTTGACAAGTGAAAATTTTTATTTCTCAATTTATTTACAAGTTACATTAAAAGTGGGATTTAGATTTTTACACAGCTCACTTGATTATTTTAACATTCAATTATCTTCTATCCGATAATTCAGATAAATAAAAAATTGGTCCATCCAATTGTTTTGATCACAAAGGATAAACATATTTGTCTGAGTTTAAAATACAACTCTATCCAAGATTCCATGAGCTAACATAAATATTATGCTTATTTATAGTAGATACACATACAATGTGTGACATGTAATAAAGATATAAGTATAGAAATACATCTGGGACACCTGGGTGGGTCAGTAGGTTAAGATTCCTACCCTGATTTCGGCTCAGGTCATGATCTGATGGTTCATGAGTTCAAGCCCCGAGTCAGCTCTATGCTGACAGAGTGGGGCCTGGTTGGGATTCTCTCTCCCATTTTCTCTGCCCCTCCTCTGCTCATACTGTCTCTCTCTCAAAATAAATAAATAAACTTAAAAAAAGGAAATACATATATTCTAACTTTTACTTTGAAGCTGCTTTCTTTTAAGTAATCTGTTTAATATACAGACATATTTGAAATGTTGTGCTATTTAGAGTAACTGCATTTCAACTCTATGTGGCTAAACACTTTTACAATAAGGGAAGCTAATAAAGTTTTCAAAATTGCATACTTTATTAACATGTGAGGAAACTTATTAAGAAATGATGATAATAAGAATGAAGTGACTATTTTCTGTCCTTTTCCTACTTAGTGATTGCTTTGTGTTTTTTTTCTTTTTTAATCTACAACTACAAAAGCTTTGGATATGTTGTCTTCAAGTTTCTGTGAAATCTCATCTATTAGCCTGCCTCCACTTGTATAATACTTAAAAAATGTGTCATATTTATATAGGGATAATTCTCAAGTAACACTGAGAGAGCAGATGGTTGGGACTAGGGAATCTCATTTGCGAATTTTTGTCCAATATCTGCAAGATTATCTTGCAAAATCTTCAAGAAAGAGGCAATTACCTATATATCTCCACAATAAAGATAGAGCATTCAGTAGAATGAATGATAGTAACCCGGGAGGTAAATGGGTTGTCAAACTCTGTCACCTTATCACTGAGGATTTCCTACATAAAAATGACAGGGAGGATATGTGATAACCTTAGACTTAAATGATAGTAGAGCAAAAAATAGAAAAGGATAGTCACCTCTGTAGAGTAAATCTGATTCATTCCTCAGTGTGGGAAGGTGAGCTGTCTTACAAGTACCCAAGGTATTGTTACAGATTCAGAATAGTAAAGATGGCACCTTTGTATCTGTATTGGTGGAGGGTGATAATTACTGTTCCAGGAGAATATTAATACCTCTCCTCTTCTAAAGGCAGCTTCAGAGTGGGAACCTGAACCGTGGCAGCTACCCATGTGCTGTGAATAAGGGATGCCAGCTCCCTCAGTTCCACAGGGCAAGTGCTTTGGCCTTAACTTCCTATCAGACGATTAACTCCTCTGGACGAACTCATTGCAAATCCAGAAACATAAACAGACAAACATCCTGCACAGGACTGATTAAAATGCTGCCCACTAAAGGATATAAAATAATCTATTGTTACATTTTTCTCAATTTAGCCATGGATTGAGGTATTACAGTGCCCGCTCGAAAGGAAATGGATGCAAAATAAGCACATAGGAATAGAGGAAATTATCAGAACATCTCCCCCAGTGGGGTCAGGCCAGTGACATGTGTGGAAGGCATACTGTCACGGAAAGTGAATATATGTGGCTGCCCCACCTAAATTATTCGGGTGTATAGAACCCCACTTTGTTTTTAGAAAATCATAAATCTTTATTAATAGGTTAAAAATTACAAATGTGAAGATATTCCTACAGAAAACCATAGCACTGTCAGAGTTTTTTCAAGGGTCAGTGGTAAAGTTGTAAAGATCATGCCTTAGATACGGTGCCTCTATATGCAGATAAGAAGTGTTCATCTTTTCCTAAGCCCAGGAATTTACTCACTTGCAACTATTCCTCCCAATATACTGACATGTGACATGAATTCTGAAATAAGGTTCAGATAAATAATGGGTAAATATCAAAAGTTCTAGGAATACATTATTGTAGGAAAATAGTATTGATCTCCTACTAGCTGTTTCAAAAATCATGTTAGGCAGGTAGTTCCTTCTAGTTTAATTTTTAAATAAGCATCTATTCAGATAAAATGCATACGGAAAGAAGCAAATTTATATAAATTATATGACTCAGCTCCTCACTACTTCTCACTGTGAAATATAATGTGTCAGAAAAATACAATAACCTATAGTACCCCAAACTAAGCTATTATCCAAAATCCCAGTGTAGCTGATGAAGATACGCTCTTCAGCCATGATGGAGAGCAAGAGCTATAGCTGGAAAGATACTAAGGGGGACAATGCAGTATTATTCACAATTTACTTCTGAACTAGTCTTTCACAATAGAGAGATGGAAAACCACTTTTTAAGGTGGCTAAGAGCATTTTGAGCCTCAGTGCCCTCCATTTTTACTTTTAAATATTAATTTTGCCACTATAATTGTCATAAATGCCACATACCCTTTAGCAGCAGAAAAAGGCAGGAGCACAAAGCATCCAGTGTTGCAAAGTTAGGGAAAGCAATTGGCTGGGGCAGGAAAAGCCACAGAAGTGATGCATTATGTGGTTGACACATTTCAGCCATGATTTTTCAATACAGAATTGATTAAGGACAACTTAAATACTAATATTTCCACCGTAGTTTTTCAAAAGAATGATGAAGTACCGAGAATTCTTTCTTCTGTCCAGAAGTCAGAATAAAAAGGTTTTTGGTCAGATACCAGAAATTTTGGCAAAAGCCTATGTCCATGTGTTTAACTATACCTAAATATCATAAAATATATTTTTTTACTGTAGAAATATATGCATAATATAAAATATACCTTTTAAACTACTTTTAAGTGTATAGTTTAGTGGCAGTAAGTACATTCACATCATATTCCCAAACTGGAACTCAATCCTCGGAATAATAACTCCCATTTTCCCCTCTTCCCTAGTCCCTGGCCACCTCCATTCTAATTTTTTAAAAGTTTGTTTATTTTTGGGAGAGAGAGAACGTGCGAGTGAGGGAGGGGCAGAGAGAGAGGGAGACACAGAATCTGAAACAGGCTCCAGGCTCTGAGCTGTCAGCACAGAGCCCGACGCGGGGCTCAAACCCACAAACTGCAAGATCATGACCTGAGCTGAAGTTGGACACTTAATCAACTGAGCCACCCAGGCGCATCAGGGGCCACTCTAGTCTACCTTGTGTCTCTATAAACTAGGTACCTTTTATAAATGTAATTATGTAACATGTCCTCAAGTTTCATCTATATTGTAGCATATATCAGAATTATTTTCTCTTTTAAAGTCTGAATAACATTCCACTGATTGTATATACTCCATTTTCCTTACACATTCACCCAGGGATAGACACTTGGATTGCTTCCACCTTTGAGCTATTGTGAATAATGTAGCTATGAACATAGATGCACAAATATCTCTTTGATTCTCTGCTTTTCAATTTTTGTGTATATATCCAGAAATTGAATTGTTGGGTCATATAGTAATTCTATGTTTAATTTTTTAGGAACCACCATACCAATTTCTATACCCGCTGCATCATTTCCATTCTCACCTGCAATATATAGGGTTCCAATTTCTCCACCTCTCCATCAGCACTTGTTTTTTTTTTCCTAGGTTTTGTTTGCTCTGTTTTGTTTTGTTTTGTTTTTTGAGCAGAGCCATCCTAATCAGTACAAAGTGATGTATCACTGTGGTTTGATTTATTTTTTTCTAATGCTAAGTTATGTTGAGCATCTTCCCATGTGATCTTGGGCCATTTATTTATGTATCTTTTTGGAGAAAATGTCTGTTCAAATCTTTGGTCCACTTTTTACTCAGGTTATTTAGTTTTTGTCATTGTCGAGTTGTGTTATTTATTTATTTATTTTAGTTGTTATGGTGGAAGTTATAATATGCATTCTTGCCTTTCTGGAGTCTACATTAAATTTATAATTTTACCACTTCCCAGTAAGGTAATTCCTTTATGGAATAAATATTATTGATTCATGATTTTAATACAAATAATTACAGATGACTACTATGAAAATTAAAATGGTTGCAGTACCTTCTGGATTCATCAAAACAGAAGAATAAAATGAAGAAGGAAGGGAAAGGGGAGGGGAGGAGAGGAGGAAGAAAAGGAGAAGTCAAGAGCCAAATAAAAATATCTATACGGTGAATGAAATAACAAGAAAGAATAAAATGACAAAATGAAAGCCAAACATTTAATTAATCTTAGTAAATGCAAATAATTCAAAATTCAAATTTCCTGATTGGCAGGAAGAAACCATTTATACCCAACCATTGTGTATTTACATAGTTTCTAATTTAAAAATAAAATAATATAATACAACAATATATTGCCATTTGAATAGTAGGTTGGCCACATAGGATAAGAGTGGATATAACATAATCCAGGTGGTTTCTCCTGGTTTACAGTCCCTAAGTGTAACCAAGGACCTGCAGTTGTCACACATCTGGAAATCGCAATGGTTACCATACCTCTGGGTACTAAGATTATGATCCCAGATGAATTTATACTAAACATCTAAGTGCTTCCCTTTAAGGGATTGCTTACAAATATTGTTCTGCCCTGTTTCCTGAAAGAAATTCAGACACAGTCAGTCCACACTATGCTCCCATAGGAAGAAGCAGAATCCATGGCTACCTGTTTTTCAAAAAATGTCTGTGTTTGTGTGTTTCCAGAATTCCTGAAAGCTCATTTTTCTGTATCCTCCTATTTATTGACCAAGAACATCAAAACAAAACAGAGAAAAAGATAACATTATCAAAAACACATCTAAATCAAGGGGCACAGAAAGATATTAAAAGTCAAAAGTAAAGTAAATGCATAGAGACATAATGTAAGTGATGAAATAGTAATACTCGAAGAATTTAAAGCAAAAATTGTTGCAGGGTACAAAAATATTTTTCACATATTGAAATAGACATAGTTCATAAAGTTATAAAGGCTTAGTACTGAATAAAATGATCAGGCTAATGAAAAATAATTTTAAAGAAGAAGAAAGAAAAATAGCATAGAATATATTTTTAACGCACTTTTTGAATCCCGGGCAAAAATAAGCAAAAATAATGATAAAGCAAACAAAATGTTATAATGTAAAAACTAACAACGAATAAACATTCAGGAATCAATGTAATATTTAGAAACACTCATAATATACAGAGCAAAGTGAAAACTTGCCAATTATTTTTCCAACTAGAATTGTGTGGATAAATTTAAGACCAGAATTCAACAAATTGAGAAATTAAAAATGTTTAAATAAAATAAAAACTTTGAAAAAATAGCAAGAAGGGTGTCTGGGTGGCTCAGTGGGTTAAGCATCTGCAGTTCAGGTCAGGATCTCATGGTTCATGAGTTCTAGCCTTGTGTCAGACTTTTGGCTGTCAGTATGGATGGAGCCTGTTTCAGATATTCTCTCTCTCTCTCTCTCTGTCAAAAAAAAATTTTTAATGTATAGCAAGATATTTTAACTAAGAAATAGTAATCTGAAGTTAATCTGGAGAAGTAGCTGAAAATAAATTAAAGACATGAAGGCACTTGTTCTTCTATATAGTAGATACATGATATAACTAGAATAATTTTAAAGATGAGCTATGAGCATCTGTAATAGAAGGATTGGGGGGTGTCAGATATAGGTGATTTTGTTGAGGAGTGCACTTGTGATGAACACCGGCTGTTTTATGAAAGTGTTGAATCACTATATCTTACGCATGAAAATAATGTAACAATTGTATGTAACTATACTGGAATTAGATTAAAAGATAGAAAAGGATGGAGGGATGGGCAATACGGGATGAAGGCGAGCAGGCATTATAGGCTTCCACTTATGGAATAATTCACACAGATGAATGGCACAGCATAAAGAATGTAAATAGTGGTATGGTAAGAGTGTCATAAACTGACAGATGGTAGCTACACCTGTGATGAACATAGCATAACGTATAGGTTGTCAAACCACTGTGCTTTACCCCTGAAACTAATTTTTTAAAAAGAGATAAGTTTCACAAACAAAAATCTCCAAAAATGGACATTAGACACAGCTCATATATGTGATAAGATTTAAAATTAAACCACTCCTGATGAACATCTACTTAATAGTGCCAGGGTACATTTTAACTACTTGGATAAAAATAAAATCTTTAAAAATACCATGTGCAAAAAAAATATATGTGTTTTTTTGTACACACACATACACACACACACATATATATTTAATGGAAGGATGGATTGCAGGAAGGAAGAAAGAATAAAAGGAAGAAAAACCCCAAGTGATTATATGATTAATTCTGGTTCTGAGAAGAGATTGTCTAAGTATACAGCTATATGGTATATTTTCCCCCCAAATCTATATACTTCTTTTATTTATACAATTAAAGAAATATACATATTTATTTGTAAGTACATGAACATCTAATTCCATAGTACAAAGTGGTATCAGTTGATTTTGCAAAGTTGTATATTAGCCAAAACCTCAAGAGGTAAGCTAACTGTGCACTCTAGATCCCATTTCTCCTGGGACATGAAGACTTTGACTAACCCTGTCCTTACAAAGCCAGAGTAAAGACTTCCATTTTCCAGTATTACACGTAAGTGGCTTGGAAGTCACCATTCCATTCATTTATTTTTCAAATCTAGAATTAATCTTTATTTATTTATTTTTTTTAATTATATGAAATTTATTGTCAAATTAGTTTCCATACAACACCCAGTGCTCATCCCAAAAGATGCCCTCTTCAATGCCCATCACCTACCTTCCCCTCCCTCCCACCCCCCATCAACCCTCAGTTTGTTCTCAGTTTTTAAGAGTCTTTTATGCTTTGGCTCTCTCTCCCACTCTAACCTCTTTTTTTTTTCTTTTTTTTTTTTCCTTCCCCTCCCCCATGGGTTTCTGTTAAGTTTCTCAGGATCCACATAAGAGTGAAAATGTAAGGTATTTGTCTTTCTCAGTATGGCTTATTTCACTTAGCATAACACTCTCCAGTTCCATCCACGTTGCTACAAAGGGCCATTCAAACAAGTGAAAAGCTGAACAGACTGAAAAGGAAACAACTCTTTTTGGATCCATAAGAAGGGTGAGGATATAAGACAATTTATTGCCCTTAAGACTGGAGAGACAAACACGTGAATACAGGGAGTCAAGGCTAAACCTGAGCAGAGGCTCTAAGTGGAAGTCACAAGGGGAACCAGTGCCCAGGTAGGAAAAACTGAACTAAAATTGACAAATTGATGGAGGCTCAGTGCAGGCCAGTCTGAGAATTAAAAACTCCAGGGCATTAAAAATCGTAGGGCTGCCCTCATACTTTTGTGCATTTTACATGAAGGAGCTTAACCAGGTTCTCAGAGTAAATTTGGAGAAAAATTCCTTCCTGCTTCCAGCAAGAGAAGGGAAAAAGAAACTATTTGAAATATGAAAGAACATTCTGATCTTCTTAACAAGGCCTGCCGTCAACTTAGTTAACCAAAGCCTCACTTACTGGGGTATTATCACTGCCTAATTCACATGTGGGAAGAGAAATACCCAACTCCAACCCACTCTAGCCATCCTGTCCCATGTAAGTGGGGAGAAAATAAAACAACTGAGGAACATTTGTAAAGTTCTCAGTCCAGGGTCATAAACTCCCTAAAATACTGAGACATAATCATAGAAGATAGAACGTCTCCCCTTTTCCACATGTCACCACCATATTACTAATGGCCTGTTAACAGCAGTTCTTTTACCTCGTACATCATGTCTAGCTATCAAGTCAAAACTTACAGAGCATGCCAAATCACAAAAACAAGCAAACAAACAAACAAAACAATTTGAAGAGACAGAGCTGGAATCAGAACCAAACATCACAGGAATGTTAGAAATATAGACTGGGTGTTTAAAACAACTTTGATTAATGTCTTTAAGTGATCTAATTGGAGAAAAAAAAACAGCATCCAAGAACAGATGAAATATGTAAGCAGAGATTTAGAAATTGTAAGAAAAAGATAAAAAGCAAACGCTGGTGATCAAAATCACTCTGACAGAAATGAAGCATGCCTTGACGGGCTTATTTGGACTGAATATGACTGAAGAAAGAATCTCTGAGCTTGAGAAAATATCAGTAGAGACCTCCCAAAGTAAAAAGCAAAGAAGACAAAACAAAACAAAATAAAAAGTATCCAAGAACTGTGGTACAATTATAAAAGGTGTAACACACATAATGGGAATAACAGAAGGGGACAAAAAAGAAAGGACAGAAGTATTTGAAACACTAATGACTGAGAATTTCACCAAATTAATATCAGACACCAATCCAGAGATCAGAGAAACTGAGCAAACATCAAGCAGGATAATAATAAGAAAAAAAAAAAAAAAAGAAACACACAAAACCTACATCTACACATATCACTTTCAAACTACAGAAATAGGAAAAAGGAAAGGCATGAAGACAGGAAATCAGACAGGAAGAACAACTCTTGAAAGAAGCCACAGGGGGTAAAAAACACAAGTTATTTATAGAGAAACAAAGATAAGAATTACATCTGACTTCCCAGAAATCATGCAAGCAAGAAAAGAGTGGAGTGAAATATTTAAGTGTTGTGAGAATAAAAGCACCAAGCTAGAATTCTGTACTCTGAAATTATCCTTTAAGGTGAAATGGAAATAAAGATTTTCTCAGACATACAAAAATTGAGGGAATTTGTTGCCAGTAGACCTGCCTTGAGAGAAATGTTAAATGCAATTCTTTGGAGGGAAGGAAAATAATATAGGTCAGAAATTCAGATCACCATAAAGAAAGGAATAGCATGGAAAAAAGATTAAGTGAAGATAAAATAAAAACATTTGTTTCTTAGTTTTAATTGACAGATAACAGTTTGTTCAAAATAATAGTAACAATATATTCAATTATGTATCTTATGTTTATATTTTTGTGTCTATATATCTGTATATATATATATATATGTGTGTGTGTGTGTGTGTGTGTGTGTGTGTGTGTGTGTGCTTATATCTAAGTGAAATGAATGACAGCAGCGATATATGGTATGGAAGGAAGGAGAGATAGAAAGAGGGGAAAGATGGGGAGGCGGAAAAGTAGGGTTATTTTGTTGTATAAGCTAATCATACTACCCATGAATCTCTGTAGTGTTGTATGAAAGTGGACTTGAATTAATTGTAAAAGTATATCGCAAACTCTAAGGCAACCAATAACAAAAAGTGTGGAAAAAAAAGCATAACATATTCTAAGACAAATGAGAAAATACAATCACATAACAAATACTTCACCAAAGAACATATGTAGATAGCATAAGACATAGATGAAAAGAAGTCTACAACCTTTGTCATCAGGGAAATACATTTTAAATAATAATGAAAAAAATAATAATGAGATACAGTTTCACACCTATTAGAACAGCCAAAATCTGGAACACTGACATCAAATGCTGGCTAAGATGTGAACAACAGGAACTCTCATATATTGATGGTGGGAATGCAAAATGGAAAACCCACTTTGGAAGATAGTGTGGCATTCTCTTACAAAGCTAAACAGTCCAGTAATGGTGCTTCTTGGTAATTACCCAAAAGAGTTGAAAACCTGTCTACACAAAAACCTGCACATGGCAGTTTGTTTCTATCTTATTCATAATTGTCAAAAACTTGGAGGCAGCCTAGCTGTCCTTTTATTGGTAAAATAAACTGTAGTACATCCGGACAATGAAATATTATTTAGTGCTAAAAAGAAATGAAAAGGCACCTTAAATGCACACTAGTAAGTGAAAGAAGCCGATCTGAAAAGACTACATCCTATATGATTCCAATTATATGGTATCCTCGGCAATATTCTATGACAATAAAAAGATCAGTGGTTGACAGGAAATTTGGGGAGAAGGCAGAAGAGGGATGAATAGGTAGAACTCCGAAGATTTTTAACACAGTGAAAATACTCTGCATGATTTCATGATGGATAGATACATACCATTATACATTTGTCCAAACCCTTAAAATGTACAACACCAAAAGTGAACTATAATGTAAACTAAGGACTCTGAATGATTAATGATCTATCAATGTGGGTTCATAATTGTAATAAACATAGCGCTGTGGTAGGGATGACGGTGACATGTATGCATGTGTGGGAACCAGGGTATATAGGAAATCTCTTTACCTTTCTCTCAATTTTGCAGAGAATCTAAAACTTCTCCAAAGTAATAAATTCTTTAAAAAAAAGTCATGGGGATCATTTTAGGACAAAAGGTCAAGAAGGATTTTGAGGAGAAGTGAGGAATTGCATAAGAAGTTACGTCTGTATTATCTAAAGCTAACCTTGGTACTTAAAACATTTTTGGTTATAAACTTAAGAAGCAAACAATTTCAAGTTGGAAGGAAATAAATTTCTATCTTATCTTTGAATTTTAATAGTGAAGATAGGATCACTAAATTTGTGTTGACCAAGACAAACTGAATTTAATTTGCTACTAGTATTTGTTTTGCAGTTTCAGGCTGAAATATCAATACAAGGCAAAGACACAGAAGAAAGGCACATAATGGCTTGAAATGTTTGCCTAAGTATACATTTCACCTGTCTGAATATTAAGCACAAAATGTTTAAATTAATCTAGAATGCCAATTAAAAATTAGAAATAAATGTTTACAACATACATAAATAGAAGTATATGATCTCTAATAAAATGATCTCATGTATACCAATAAAGCAGGGGAAATTCTCTGGTAAAAATAAAGGCAAAACACAATAAATTACTTAAAAGAAGAAATGAAAAGTCTTGTAGAGTTATTTAAGATTTATGCTTCACTTGAATTAAGAAAAGCAAATGTAATATATTATGTGGTGGAATATATATGTGGTGGAAGATTGAGTGGTAAAACCACTTTTCCTGATCTATGGGTGACTATATTAGTGTATAAATTTCAGAGAGAAATTTGACAATGTTTGTATAGAGGTTTAGAAACATCTATGACCTTTACTTCGATTTTTTTTCCTGTGGCTACATACTAAGGGTATAATCAGATACTATTTGCAAAAATATTTGTGGCAACATTATGTGTGATAGTCAAAAGAAAAAACAAACAACTTAAGTCTTCAGCAAAGCATAAACATTTGTTAATTAAATTATAGCAAAAAGATATTTATAATAAAATTACAGCACTAAATTAACTTATAGCACTAATTTATAATAAATATGCTTTCAAAAATACATGAAAATGTAGGAAAATAAATTTGAATAAAATGTTAAATAAAAATTTTAGAGTAATAATATGATACATCATAGTGTTGATTTTGTTTTAAGAAATATCCTTGAGAAATAGGTTAGGTAACAACCCATGAGAACCTCAATCCGGGGATTAAATCATTTTCCCAGTCTCTGTCTCTTCCTCATTCCAAAGGTGTTCAATGTCTACAGTGTAATGGTTACTTGATAAAAATTCCAGATCTTGAGAATATAGACAGGTTTAAAATATGGATATAGTGGCCAGACAGAAGAAGTTATCATCAGGCTAGAAATCTTGCTTTCAGTTGATTTATTTTTTAAAGCAGATGCTAATGAGGAGAGAAAAATAAACACATTACTCTAAGAGCTGTAGTTGTGGGTGATCACTGAGCATGAACTTAGGGGGAAAAGTAAGACATAATGTGCAGAGGCTGAGAAACAGAAGAAGAGAGAAATAAGACTGTTCTTTTACCCCTTCCCTCCTTTTTTTTTTTTTTTTTTTTAAAGCATTTAAGTGGTGGTTGGTTGCCGTGTTTAGCATTTTGCTTCTGAACTTTGTTTTAATCCTCTTATGACTCAGCACTGAGGCTCAGAACTGGGATTTAAAGCTGAGTCCTTGAGAATTCAGTTGGTGAGACTTTAGTATCTCTCTTATCCTTTACTGCTTCCTATTGTAACTTGCACCCTCAGCAGCATCCTGGAGAAATGTCTTTTTTTTTTTTTTTATTTTTTTTTAACGTTTATTTATTTTTGAGACAGAGAGAGACAGAGCATGAACGGGGGAGGGTTAGAGAGAGGGAGACACAGAATCTGAAACAGGCTCCAGGCTCTGAGCTGTCAGCACAGAGCCCGACACGGCGCTGGAACCCAAGGACCGCGAGATCATGACCTGAGCCGAAGTCCGCCGCTTAACCGACTGAGCCACCCAGGCACCCCTGGAGAAATGTCTTTCAATATTCATCTTGAACACTAATTTATAATGAAAATAATGTAACGTTGGTGTCTGATCAGGAAAATATTCTATGTTTTATAATGATGACTCAAGGCAAGTGTAATCAAGATATATTCTAAGTATAGAGATTCCCAAATACCCATATCTTGGAGGAATTTTAGTGTTCAAGTAAGACAGTCTAAATGTTTTAGATATGAAAACTGAATCACAGAATAGAACATTGTTTAATCCCGTCTCTGTGTCTATCAGTTTCTCTGGTCCTTTATTATTATTTTTTTTTTACAAATACAGGCAACAGCAGCAATCCTCCACACTTTAACTTGTATCATTCACTTTTAAAGTAAGTATAAACAAGGGCACCTGGATGGCGCAGGTCATGATCTCCTGGTTTGTGAGTTTGAGCCCCCCATAGGGTCTGCGCTGACAGCTCAGATCCTGAGGCCTGCTTTGAGTTGTGTCTTCCTCTTTCTCTCCTCCATCCCTGCTCATGCTCTGTCTCTCTGTCTCTCTGTCTCTCTCTCGCAAAAAAATAAATAGACATTAAATTTTTTTTAAGTAAAATTTAAAAAAAAATAAAGCAAACATACACAGCCCAACTTCTGCGTAATTAAATCTTCTCAAATATTTTTTTTCTTAAGTTTCCTGGCAGATAAATCTTCTAGTTTACTTGTATACTTTACTATTAATAAGCAAAGATATTTGAGGTAAAATTCACAAGCTGTTTTTGTCATTTGCATAGATACTAACAGTTTCATTTAAATATCCAAATGAAAGTGAGGGAAGTAATATGCCATGTGATAATTAGAAAATCTAATTAGAAAGAGATATTTTCCTTAATGCAGTTATATTGATATAAAGAAAAGGAACAGAATAGGAACTGAAGAGCAAAAGGCAATATAAATATGCTTTTTATTTATTTATTTTTTAAAAAATATTTATTTATTATTGGGAGAGTACAAGCGGGGGGAGGGACAGAAAGAGGGGGACAGAGGATCCAAACCAGGCTCTGTGCTGACAGCTGTGAGCCCAATGTGGGGCTCGAACTCATGAACCATGAGATCGTGACCTGAGCTGAAGTTGGAGTCTCAACCAACTGAGTGAGACAGGTGCCCCTAAATATGCCTTTTAAAAAATGAATTCCCAAACCATTCTGTTTAAAACTATAGATACTACTTAAAAATTATATAAATGTGGGATTGAATGGTAAAATATTAAAACACATGCATTTTTCTGTTGACAATTGCTGAAAGCATATCTTCACTAAAATTTCCTTACCAAAAAAACTTTAATTCACTTCAATTGTTACCAAATAAAGTGTTGCATTTATTGATATTTACATATCAGTTACTTATATGTATTTTACAAGAGTTCCTAAACTATATCTTTGTAAGTAAAGTGTAGGTTTGTATTGCCTGATGACTCATTTCCAGAATTTGAATTTAAAAGATATAAAAGAGTATAATTTACTTGTGAATTCAATTGCAAATACAGTTTGGTGTTTGTACTTTATCTTCTCTCCTAATCCACCCAAAAACCTAATCCAAGTGAACATAGAGTTAATCCATCTCATACTAGGGCAAGGATAATGGTAACTGCTTTAAGCTTCCTTAACTTTAGCCAGCAGTGATTTTCAAGATATCCAGTCTCTTTTTTTTTAAAATCACAGGCACTGAAAGCTGTTAAAGACAGAACTGCATTCGTATGACAGAATAATATTTTGAAATCATTCCTTTTTCTAGAACAACATAAACTACTTTTTGACGTTCTCAACTTGGTCCTAGACTGAATTCTGTGCTATGACTCACATCCACTGTGTAGAAGGAAGGAGGCATTACAGGATTGACCTGCCATATTGGAAGTGTGGAAAGCTGTGTACAAGGGACATATTAGACTCATTGTATTTGTCTAAGGGCATAGGGGAAGGGGTACGAGTAGAATATTTTATTTTTCAGAATAAAATCGCACAATTAACACCTAGAAATTATAGAAGCATTTTTTTTTAAACAGGAAAAACATAAATTTGAAAAAAAAAGAACAGCTCTATATGTATAGAATCCATGTTGATCACAGACAGGTAGGATTTTTTTTTTCTTTCTTATTTCTCAAATTACCTTTTCTTTTATCATGTTCACCACCCCCACTCCTACCTCATGAAAATACCAAGGCAAAAGAATCCTGAGGCTGTTGCCTAGGGAGGAATCAGCTTACAGTGCCTTCTGCTTTGCTGCTTCACTAACCTTTCATCCACTGTAAGCATCTGGAAAATCTACATTAATACTTATTGTGGCTTAAGAGACACAGATGGGTGTATGTAAATGGAGTAGGAAAGATCATATATCAGGCATTTGCTCCACGTTGAATTGTTTTACAGCTTCCGATCTCTTTCAGTGAGGAGTATAGAAAGCAATATTTTGCTCCACAGATAACATGGAACAGTGTTGATCAGTGGGTCATTTCTGCAGCTGTGGGAAAGATATAGTCTCAAGAATACAGAATAAAAAATAATAATGATTAAAATTAAGAGGTAGACCAAATTGGAGGAGTGCTATACATTTGCTCACCAAGGGAATTGTGTTTAGATTTGTTTTTTCTAGTTTGGATAGATGGATAACCATCAAGAGAAGATGTAAGATATGGGAACAATGGCCAGCACTTAAAATAAAGCTTAAATTGTGATATGCGTAGTCAACTCTTTATCCACCTTACCTCCTTTAGAACAAAATCTTATCTACTTCTCCTTTCTCATGCAACACTCAAGGTTATATGTTGATCCCTTAAAAGGACAGCCACCATTCTGAACTGTTCATCTTTTCCACAGATGGTAGGTATAGGGAGCACCTACAGCATACTGGGACTAGCACAGTTGGAGACAGGTGTGGGTGGAGATTATAGGAAAGTGAAAAGTAGTTTGAAGACTGGGGGAGTGAATATAACAGATTAAATGGTTTCAGGTTTATAACAGATAGAATCAAAATAAATGCTTAGTTAGGTGTTCCTGGAAAACTGACTGCAAGAAATAGCTATAAATTTTAGACTAAGAGTATTAAGTCCAAAGCTGTGAAGGGTTTGAGATGTTATCCTATTTTCAGGCTAACCAGTTAGTCTGACAACATTTCTCTTTCTCTCTTTCCCTCTTTGTCTCTTCCTCAAACACACACACACTCTCACACACATACTTTTACACACATATACACATAGGAAACTCAGACCACTGCATCAGAGAACAGATTTTGTGTTTCCTCATAGATCAATCTTATCAGCACTGGATCCCCATGAGCCAGTTTTCCAAGGGCCAGACAATGAGACCCAGATGTCACCTGTATGTGCAGTAGGAATTGTAGTGCTGGAGAGGAATCACAAAATAAGGAGACTCAGAGCATATACAGGGTGGCTGGCATATCTACTCTTCCTCCCTTCCAGAGAGAGAGAGAGAGAGAGAGAGAGAGAGAGAGAACTGAGAGAGATTTGCTTCGCTCTGGAATATAAACAAATCCTCTCTGAAGAAGATAGAAAATGTCTCTATCCTGAAATGTTAGTTAGCAAATGACTCCAGAGCAAAAGCAATCTCTAAACTTACAAATTATGCTCATGATTTAATCATTCAGTCTTGACCAGGCAGAAACATGAAAATATTTGCAGAGAAGAGCTGTTTCAAAACAATGAAAATTTGTTTGGCAGCATGATTTGAAATGGGTTGGTTCACATGCCAGGGAAAAACAAAGAAACAAAACCAGATAATAAACTCTTAGAGGATAGGGATGATTTCTATGTTTTTATAACCTCTTTTATAACCCAATATTATTTTAGAAGTTTATAATATTGAAATATGTAATATAACATATTAGACATTCATACTCCATTTTTTCACCCAACTGTATTGTAACATATTTTGAACAAACGTGACTCATGGAATTCAACCACGAAGTGATTTCACTTTTGTCTTCCAATATCCCTTTAAAACATTTACTGTGGGATATTTACCCACTACTTCTGGGAAACTCAGGAACTCCTTGTTTTTCCCCCACCATTAAACAAAAATCCTAGGTTTAGTAAATATTAATAAAAATAAGCACTAAGTTACAAATAACAATTTGAATCCCCTACTTGGAATGTTCAGCCATCCGTAATAGTGTGCCCAACTTTATTCAGAATTAGAGCTTTTCTTTCTCCTCTCATGTAAAAAAGGCTGAATATAGCTATATGATGCCCAGAAAAGGGAAATAGTTACTGACTGCTTTTTGTGTTATTCACCTCTAAAACTTAACTGTTTTATTTCTCCAAAGTTGAAGCTGGAAAAGAGAAGTGAGAGAAATAGTAAATATTTTGCTTTATCAACAGTTTCACAATTGCTGGATCCTATAGATAGTTAAAGCTGAATTTGTCTTAAGTGGCACTTTCCTGTGTATGGGGATACATCATTACTGGAGTTGTCTTAACTGCATCCTTTGGCAACGCCCTCTTAATTCCACTGGTTGCTTCCACAGGGCCTAGAAATGTTGTCATTGACTTATGCTTCTGATAGTTGTATAACCATCTTAGTTATGGTCCTATTTCACAGTTCCTAAAGGGAACCCATGCTGGGGTATTCTTAAGTGTGGCACATCTCTGGTGGATGCACATTCACAAAACCTTTGATGCAACCGCGGCTTGAGGTACAAGCAGATCCCATTGGGCCACTTTCCCCTGACTCATCTCTCAACATTGAACTAGCAGCCCACCTTGCCCTTTGATTTCTCCAGCAAAAATTAGGAACCAGTCTGCCCTATGTCACCTCTGCTTCCTCACACTGAGGGGGGCAAGTACTAAAACCGCTAATCTCCTTAAGACCTTTCTCTTGGAGCATGAGGTGGAGAAACTATGTTTATCTTCTCTCCCACTTGGTGAAGCGGAGTCACAGAGACTTTCTGCAAAGAAATCCTCCTTACAAATCCCCTTTTCCGGCATTTATCCCGTCTGTAGATTCAATATAAGTAAGGGGTTTAAGACTGAATCTCAGCTACCTCCATTAGAGCATTTTGAAAGGCAGTCTTCTTTAAAATACAGAATGCAACATCCTCATGCTTTCAGCCTAAACTCAGTCAGGAGGTGTCCTATTTAACTTCCTATTACTATGCTATAGGCTCCTCTAATATAGTAATTTGCTCTTATGTATCTTTTTTATACCACAATCTGCTGGGTTTTCAGATGATAAAAAATAGCTATCGGTGAACTAATAAGATCATCATTTCAAATGTGTTTGAATAATTTTGTATTAACAATGCAATTTGTAGACGCGTGTTGAAGATTCCCTCTGTATGGACAACAGGCTTTGGCATGAATATTTCTGTTCTTCTTTACTTGCTGTGTCAACTTGGTTACGTTACTTTACATCTTTTTCTGAGCTTCAGTGTTCTAATATATATAGCTGGGATGAAGCTATTTTACAGTGTCTTTGTGAGAATTCCATACAATATATGTAAAGTTGACAGGGCCTGGCACATGGAAGCATATAAAATATTGCATATTTTGCTACTAACATTTCCCACCAAATTGAAATTCTGATATAGGTGGCAAAATATAGTTAGAATTCTGTCTCCATTTTTGCCCTGCTAATCTTTCAGTGCAAAACTAATAAAGGTGAAAATCAAGGTGGAGGGAGAGACAGAACATAAAAGGGAATGGATATTTCTCCTTCTAGATGATCTCTCCAACAAGTAATTCATTATTGGCTGTATCCCTGGTAATTTTGACTTTGAAACACTCTGTAAAAATGGTTAATATGATATATAGCCTAGAGTAGGTATCAATTGAATTAAGAAAACATTTTAAAAATACTTGGGAAAATGAAAATTTTCCAAATTAGAATTTGATAAAAAATAAAGCATAGTTTTTAAAAACATGATTTAAAAATGTCATATTCAGATATTAACTTGTGAAATGTTGAATTATTATCCTTTGTGTTGAACACAGGAAAATAAAAACCAAACATACCTTTAAGCTCTAAAAAGGACAACTATTTGTAATCAACATTGCTTCAAAGAATAATCTTTATGGAAATGAAAGTCTGGATATCTGGATAATTATTGTTCTCACTATGAGATACAATAGATTATTGTTATGATATCAAAAATGTATGATAGGATTTTAGGAAATATGTTGTCACTTATTACTATGTATGCAAGATAATCATTAATGCTCAAACAATACTTGTATATTATAAAGCTTATAAATGGGAGCTAGAACACAAATCTATAGCAGTAAAGTAGGAAAAAGATCTCAGATGCTGCATTTCTCTCTAATAAAGCTCTGCAGCCTTTTAGTTAGGGCTAAAACATTCTACTTCAACTGGCTTTTATCATGTGGAAATAACTAAAAAAACATTTGTGTGCGTTCAGACCGTCATGAAGGCCAACAGCTTTTTAATGCAGAGGCTATAATTTGAATGGTGAAAAAGAAAGGTTTTGAGCTTGTGAGGACTTAGGTTTTTCAGAGAGAGTTGCTAACATTTCCAAAGTATGATTTGATAGACTCTGAGTTCTGGTAATGAATAGAGATATTTTATAGTTACATGTATACAGCATAACAAAACAACTTTGAAAATGCTTTCTTCATATTATTGTTTTAAATATATATAAGACAATTCTTTACTGTGAATTAGTACTATCACCTAACAATGATTTGCTAATTATATAACAAAGGTATATTAAATTTTTAGCAATTGGAACAATACTATAAATTAATACATATTATTACATACAAATGCAATATAGTTCCATTTTAATCTTTAAATAATTGCTAAGAGAACTATTTGCAATGATATAAATGTTTTTGTACTGTACAATATGGTAGCCACTAACCACATGTGACTATTGAACATTTGAAATTTAACTAGTGTGTCTTTGGAAATGAATTTTAATTTTATTTAACCTTAATCACTTTAAATTGGAATTCAAATCACCGTATGTTATCAGTACCTTCTGTATTAGACAACACGCCTTTAAAAACTCAACTACATACATCAGAAACCTGATGATCAAAGGTTCACCTTACAGTGGAAATCACTCGTCAAATGCTCCTAATCATTTCTAAATTATTTGCTGATTTTTCAAAATTGTATGAAGTAACACCACTACGTAAAGCATGGCCTTCTCTGGTCTCTAATCTGACAAAAGGAATTGTGAATTGCATCATAAATACTTATCCTCTGAATTTCCCAGCTTCCAGCACTTTGTGCAGCCAGAGGGCAGCCAGGCGCTCTGCCACCTGTCCTGTAGATGGTATGTACGTTATCTCAGTGCTTCCCACAACGACTGGTCTCAGGAAGACTTTGTGACTGTTGCAAATGCTTACAAAAATGCTGCCTGTTTTGCCACCTGCTTCACTGGCCCCGGGAAGTTGAACTCCCTTACGGCAACGTGTGGAACCAGCACACGCATTCACTCACCTGTGCTACTTAGTGACCACCGCTAGCAATTCTTCCAGGCCCCATTAACTGTCACTGTGCCCACACTATGCAAATGTGTGCCACAATCAGTATGGAAATGTATGAATATTGAACAATTGGTGCAAACTTTGTTGATCATAATCACTGATTACATGGGCTTAGGAATCACTGCTCTTCTAAAAAAAACTGTTGATTTTTTTTTCCTGGTGTTTATCACTTTAGATATTAGCAGAGATTGGATTTTATTTTTTGTATATATCACTTAAGAAATTCATACAATATTTTGAGGAGCTGATTATGTGTAAGAGTAGGAATGAAAAATGAGGAGGGAAAGCATGTTTACCTGGTAGAAACAACACCTTTTAACTTTCTGTCTAGATGATTTCTGTTTGGTTGATTTATTAATACATTTTGAACTTTTCTGATGTAGTTTAACATCTGTTCAATTATCATATTCTTAACACACATTTCCTCAGCATGTTTTCTGCTCCATCTTCCCTTTGTTCTCTTGGACAAATTGAGTGATGTTGATTTCATTTGGGATGTGCAGTATTAAAGGTTAAGTGGAGATTATGCAAGTGAAGTAAGCCATCAGGATAACATTGGAGAAGTTCAAAGGAAAAATAATGGGGAAAAAGTGTTCAACATAGAGAGAAAGAGTGGTAGGAAAGTAAAAGGAGGACATATTATATAAAATGGAATTTTTTTTTACCGATCTGATTTTTTTCATAAAATTGTGTCATTCCAGTACAAATCTGGTAAATATCACACCACTATTACCTTACTTTGATGAAAAAAAAAATAATAGTACTGAAGTTACACTGCCCGAGAGAATTTCCCATTTTCATCTTTCTGTGCTTTCTCCAATTACTTAAATTTGCAGCATAATCTCTTAACAGGTTTACCTCGAATTTCTCATTTTCTGAATTAAAATTAACCTTGTTTTTGACTTTGAAAGCTTTCTCAAGGTCTCATGTCATTCATTTTATAATTTGTACCTTTCAATGTTTCCTTGTCTTTATCTTTTCATTTTTTGCATAGCCTTTAATAGACAATCACCTAATAAAGATAAATATGGGATCCAAGCTGGAATTCAGTTTCTGTATATTTTCTTTCTCTCCCTCTCAGTGTGAGAAGTGAAACTATCAAACTAACCACTAGTATAGAAAACTTACGTTCATGGCTAATATCAGACTGTCTTTAATAGGGTACAATTATTAAACGATGACCTAAGCAAAACACATACACATGCATAGCTTGCCCATTTGACTCAATATGTTAGATCTGTGGGTTGTTTTACTACCAATTACTTTAACTGACAAGCTTTATTATATTGAATCAGTTAATTCTAAGTTCATATTAAATTTTACAAAGTCCTTAATTATGTTTCATTTGTTAATGCAAGTTACCATGGACATCAAAATATAGAGAAAAAATTATAAATTTCCTTTACAGAGATGTTTGAATGAAGTCAGCTTCAGTATCTTAAAATGGAAACGCCTAACAATAAAAATGTGATTTCAGTTGCTATCATTTCCTTAATTGTATAATGAAATGCAATGGAAAGATTTTACATGTAAAACAGTAGAGACAAAGCTAGGAGCAGAAAATGGCAGGAGGGACACCCAATATTTAACTGTAGCCATGAAACCTTTCATCAGGACTACAGAAACCTATTCTTTGTGTTTTATATTAGAAATGTAATACATTTCAATCTTAACTTGAAGATCTTAACTCTAAGATCTTTAATCTTAACTCTAAAACTTGACTCTCAAATTTTAGAAAGACTGTTTAAAAAAATTTTTTAATGTTTATTTTGGAGGGAGAGAGAGAAAAAAAAATACAAGCAGAGGAGGGGCAGAGAGAGAGAGGGGAACAGGGGATCTGAAGCGGGCTTTGCACTAACAGCAGTGAGGCCAATACAGGGCTCGAACTCATAAACCAGGAGATCATGACCTAAGCTGAATGAAGTCAGGCGCTTTACCCACTGAGCCACCCAGGTACCCTGAGAAAGACTCTTTTTATGCCTTTCTCCCAACATAAGTCTTCAATAATCAGAACTATTTTACTGATCTGAGAACATAAAATTAAACTGAGGCATAGAAACATCAATTATAGGTATTTTTATTTATTTATTTTTTACTTTTAAGTTTAGTTATTCTGAGAGAGAGAGAAATTGAGAAGAGGAGGGGCAGAGAGAGAGGGAGAGAGAGTGAATCGTAAGCAGGCTACAAATGGTCATCACAGAGCCCTATGTGGAACTTGATTCCACGATTGTGAGATCATGACCTGAGCCGAAATCAAGAGTCAGATGCTCAACCAACTGAGCCACTCAGGCACCCCAATTATAGGTATTTTGAAAACACGATATTGCTTGCTGCCTTCCTATATCACCTTTACACATAACAAATATGAACATTTAGTTATCTGTATATGGCCATAATTTTATCAGGTTTCATACACACACACACACACACACACACACACACACACACTCATCTCTTTTTATTTATTACTAAAAAATACTTTCCCCTACATGGCTTTTACATTCAATTTTTGCTATGATTTTATTCTGATGGGTTTTGTAGCACATCACATAGAACAAGAAACTGGTAGAGAATTATTTCCATATGTAGTACCAACCCCCAAACACCTCAGGTAATTATTAGAATAGAGTGAAGGGAGGTTGTAATGTATCAAGCTATCCTATTTTAACTGTACTGATTATATTTCACTGGCTACATGGGCCCCTTGTGGATTGTATGAATTAATATGCCTCCAAAAAGGAACAGCCTCACCCTTCTCAAAGAGTAGAGTTAGTTTCTGTGTTTTATGCTATCACTTCATAACTTAATGAATGAAAGTTAATTCTCTCCATGATTATCTATAACTCAGACAAATCCCATATGCATATTACTGAACCAAAAGTATCAGTTATTACCATGCTCTTATTACAGCCTTAGTTTGCTAAGTCTTTAAAAACAAACTGAATTTGAAAACGTCATCACAAACTTGTGTGTTTAACGAATCATGCTGCAGTAACTACTCATCACATTCCCTTCAATATTTATTTATTGAGAGAGAAACCACACATGTTTATGTTGATATAATACAATCCTGATGATTAGTTTTTTTAATTCATATCTGTCTCATTTTCTATAGACATTATTTTTTCTTAAGGAAAAGTTATTTTATTTAACTATACAACATGAATTGAGTTTCAGTGGTGATTAATTATATAAGCAACAGCTTTCAGTTAAACTGCCCTGACCACACTTAGCAACTTGAAATCGCTAAAATAGAAACCACTTTCTTAACAAAGTGAAATATTTACAACATATTTAATTAAGGTATCATTAAATGAGATGTATAGCGTTTTAATGGAAAGTCATCTTAAGTACATTTTATAAATGGAATTTCTAAATAAGATTTGGGTAATATGAGGCAAAAATCTGAATAGACAGAATTGGAATAACTGTATGAGAGAGTTCACCTCAAAGATGAGTCCCTCATTCAAGATACAATAACCAAAATACACTGTAAGTAATTTTATTTCTCTAATTTCTTCAAGATTTTATCATGTAACTCAGAATTTTTGAGCTTTTACTTTGAGCAGGAGGTTATTAAGTGCTGTGAATTGCTTTTCTAATATTGTGATATCTAGTAAGACATATATCTCTGATATATGCAAAAAGAAAATTTTGACTCCGATTCCACAACTTCTTGTAAATTAGCAAAAACAATGACTATTGCTACTTCCCAATGTGAATGTTTTTCATATTCATATCTATTGCCACCACAAGAACTGAAGAAGTGTTTATTCAACATGATGTTTTGTGCTTAGGAATCAGAATTAACCATTGAAAAGTAGTATGTTTGTAAATTATTTATCCCAATAAACGGACCCCAGTAAGCTTGAAAAATGTAATAAGAGGTGTCAGATTACTAGAACAAAAGAAATATAGAGTAAGAGTGTACTGGTTGAATTTATTCACTAATTAATTTCTTAAACCAAAATTTATTATACATCTATTTAATATAGGCTTGCACTGGCTCAGGAATGGCTCACGTACTGGTGAAGATGACTGTATTCCTCCACTCAAAGACCTTATAAATTTGTAAATGAGACTTACATAAATAAAATTTATATTGAATCATAGTATATTCTGTATTAACGTGTGCCTAGAGAGCTTTAGAAACACAACGATAGTGCATTGGGAGTTAGCAAGGAATATTGTGGTAGACAATTAATGTGGCAGATATAAAGAACCTGAAAACAACTTATGATATTTCTAGAAAACTTTAATCATGGTGTGTTTGTAGAATCCTTGCAGTAAATGAATTTGGAGATATTAATAAGGAGCACCTTGTAGTTTCTGTCATGATCATCCTCATTTTTACTTCACATTACATGGATAAGCCAAATATTGTACTTAGTGTTGTTCTGTGTGTGGGGAGGGGCTATTTGTATTTATTTAAACATAGAGTTTTAAATGTTATTTTGAATCCTCATAACTAATAGCCACTGTCCTAAAGGATTGTTGAACTACATACTAAGTTGACTTTAAGGTGGGCAATGATAACTGACGATAGCATGTAGAGTATATAGGAAAATACAAGGCTGAGGGCAAGAAACTCTTTAAAAGATTCTTAAGAGTACAGAACTTTGTTAAAATTTTTTCTCATTACTATGTGTACAGCACTAGAACAGTGCTTGGTGCATCAGTAGACATGTGATAAATACTTATTTTTTTAATGTTTATTTATTTATGTTAAGAGAGAGAGAGAGCATGCATGTACATCCATGAGTAGGGGAGGGTCAGAGAGAGAGGGAGAGAGAGAATGCCAAGCAGGCTCCGGCTATCTGTGCAGAGCCTGATGCAGGGCTCAGTCTCACAAACTGATCATGAGCTGAGCTGTGATCAAGAGTTGGATGCTTAACTGACTGAGCCACCCAGGCACCCAACTTATTAAAGAAAAAAAAATAGGTATCACAATATCGCACTTCCTGAACACTAAGGCTACTAAAAGAAAGCAGGGAAAAACTTGTGCAAGAAAATGTTTAGAAAGTGGAATCAACAAATAGATTAGGTTGGGTATGGAGAGGAAAATAGATAAGTAGAGGATGGTAGCCCAGTTTTTGACCTGAGTTACTGAGTAAGATGTTGAAATTATTAACTGAAATAGCAAATACAGGGAAAGGATGTTTTAACTCTAGTTTCCTCAGAAGGTAATGGCCAAGCATTACTCATCTTACCTACAGATTCCATATGTTAAGATACATATTCCTGAAAAAAATTGCCTTCAGAAAAGCTATGTGCATTCATTCTATGACTCATATGGGTTAGTTTTCACTTCCCTTTTGAAAGAATATTCCAACTGAATATAATTCTCCTTGACAGAAAAGACAAGAGAAAAATAAAGGTTTGTAGAGCTACTTTTTTTTTTTTTTTTTTTTTTTTATCATCTGGCAATTTAACTCTATGATACAAGCTTTGGGTAAATTTTTTTCTTGTTCCTTTTCACACTTTAAAATTTGTTTAAATAGCTGGCTGTACCGTAATTTTATGATAACATTGTTAATTCACATAAATGCATTTTCTTTCTATTTCTCAGATTTATATAGGTAATTTGCTAAAAGAAAGGCAGTGGGAATAGATTAGATACATTTTGGAGATTAAATTGACAATGCTTGTAACTTACCGGATGAAGGAAATAAAGGAGAATAGATTCAGAGGAAGAAATTTTAAGCAGTAGAACTGAGGTCCAAGTTAGAAAATAAAGGAACACAGAGGGTGTTTGGGGTTATTTTATCTAAGCTTTTTTTTTGTCTAAGTTTGGGGTTATTTTGTCAAGCTACTTGTACCAGTTTCTTCATCAATGAAATATTTTACTTTGTGAACAAACAAAAAGTAAAACACATCTTTCATATAATACAATGGCTTCTTCCAAATGTTTTCTGGAAATAGTTCTTAAGAGGAGAGATGGTTTCATTGACAGATTTTACGAGACATCATCAGTATATTAATCTCTGGTGATATTGTTGTTCCTGCTAAACAGAAACCATTTTATCGGCATATATCTATATGTCCTGTGGATACTGTTTCTAGCTGTCGCTCCAGAATTGTAGGACCATATGTTGTTCGCCCTGACCGTAGGTATTTATGGCATGCTGTTTTACTTGTACCTCAGTTGACATAATATTTTTCAACAAGTTCACATGGTACTTTTAAAGGAACTTCGTTCAACTCTTGTAGACAAAAAGAAACATTTCCTTGCTATGGTCATTCAGGATGAGATGGCTGCACCAGAGGTCTCAGTAACACCGCTTCAGGGAAATATTTCTAGGATCTGACACATTCAGTAGAGAAAAGGAAGATGAAAAGCTGGCCTTTTTTTCTGAAAATGTGATAAAAGCAACATCATACCACAAGAAAACTAACAGCGAATGGAGGTAGGTCCACCTATGAGACCTATAGGTCAACACATATTCAAGTGCAGATCAGAGAATGAGCTTTCCCAGAAGAGGAAGCAGGAGATCTGAAAGAGAAATCTTTTCATAGAAAGGAAGTGCTCTATTTAACAGAGCTTGACTTCAATATCAGTCAATTCAGGGGGTTCTACACGGAGGAAGCATCTTAGCCCAATGTCCAGAGAGAACAGGCACTTCCTGGACTTTTGAGCAAACGTGCCATGAGGTCATTTAAAAAACAGCTACTCTTTCTTGGATGTATAACATGAATCATACCACTGGGGAGAATTTCTTTCTCTGGAGGGAAATTAGAATCATTATAAATATATTTTTAAAAAGCCAACTAATGAAGCCCAATTGTAACATAAAAATCATGGGTGTATTCCTGAAACTGAAAAGATCATGACAATTTATGCAGAACACAAAACATATTCTAATGGGAGAAGGTCACTTTGAGCACCCAAGTGATTGTTAATGCAAAGAAAATCCAGCATTGCTTTAAAAGGAGGTACAAATTTCAAAAGTACATTTTTAGAGGGGAAATAAAAAGCTGTAAAGCTACAGGTATGAGAAGAGAACATAAGATCAAGAAAATAATCCTGATATGAAGAAGTTAGAGGGAAGCTAAAAACCGCTAAAACCTGTCAAGAGTTCTATAACTAAAAACTAGTAGTGACATGTAAATATGCCATAATATGTACTATTGTGTACTTAAATATAATCTTCAAATAAAAGGGTTCTATTCCACAAGTGATATAAAAATTAAAACACGTTTTCCTTAAAAATGCATTAAATGGTATTTTATCTGTAGGATAATCCACAAAGTCCTACATGACCCAAAATATAACTGAAATTAAATTATTTTATATATTTTTCTTCCAACCTTATTTTAACTATATTATAAAGATAATGTTCTCCATTCCATTCTTTTGTTTCTCCTTCCAATGTTTTAATTTGCTAAAGAGGCTTTTGTGATATCTTGGATTACTTAGCAGAAGCACATGGCCACAGAATTGGGGGTGTATCTCTGTCCTAACTTCTATGCTATAGACATGGAATTTTAGATTCTAGCTAAAAAGAGACAAAAGAATTGAAAGAGAATTTTAAATGTTATAATCATGGAAATTTATCTCCAAAGGCAATTGATTAAATGTTCAATAATTTTGTGTAAAGCCAATTTATAAAGTAGATATGTGGTTATAAACATAGAAAATTGTGAGTAGTTGAATTTTGTGATTCAAGCAGAATCAAGTCATAGCAAAATATCATAACAGAATGTGGCTTCTTTTGGTTTTTTGGTTACAAGTCATAACAGAATCAGCAATCAAAAAAGATGTCAAAGATACGCTAAAGGATTGAATGTAGCAAAATGAAATTTAATAGAAATAAATTTAGCAACAGACTTGTGTCCAAAAAATCCATCTGTACAGTGCAGTATGTGAGAGACCAGTGTATATACATATAAATACATTTGGAAGCTTTCTGACTGTGAAGTAAATGTGAGCCAACCAGGAGATCTGGTTGCCAAATTGATACAGTCTTAGATTTCATTATTAGTACTAATTGGTGGGGAATGGTAGTCCCACTCCACAATCTGTTGTCAGACCACAAATGGAACTCTGTGTTCGGTTTTGTTGTATGACAGTTTAAGAGGCAAAACACGACACATACTCAGAGGCGAGTAGCTAGCGTTTTGAATGGATTTGTAGCAGTGGCATACAAGGAATGATTAGAGGAGGCAGAAACACTTAATATGAAGAATGGAAAATTATGGGACAGCAAATAGGCCCACACTGTGAACCTCAGAGGCCCCTAGCACTTTATGAAACCAAATCTCTCATAAATATTCAAAATATGAAAGCTCAGAAACATGAAAGATGTGAATGGAAGTCTAAAATACTTCTATTTTTTTCTATTCCTGTTAATAGTATTTTTGATACATCAACACTCTGAGTTATTTCAGAAAACATTATTACATTTTTTTGAACCTGTTTTGCTGATGTCCTACACACATAATGCAGAGCATCCTGGAGATAGAGTGGACTGGTTAAGAAGGTCCAGAGTTTCCAAATACCAGAAGTATTCAAACTCCGAAGATAATACATTCAATATTCAAGTATTTAAAGTGTAGTTGAACCAGAAGACTGCCAAAGTTTCTTCTAAATCAAGCATTACTATTTCTGTTCCTAAATAATAATTTAGTTCCTATTAGTTCACATTTATATATAAATTAAATCTATTACATAGAAACTTTCAGATCAAGTAAAACTGAGACAAAATAGGTTAATAAATGTTAGGCTCTATATTTAACTAAGATGTGTAGCTAACTGAAAGTTATAAAGTCACCTTTTCAATTCTGTATTCACCTTCTCACAGGGTTCATAGTATTGATTTAGTACTTTACTCATAGACTGCTTTTGAAGATTATTGGTAGATCATGCCAAGTGAGGCACGCATGTATCATTTGAACACAGGAAGATATATCATATTTTTCTATCTGTTTTGTATCACAATTTGATTCGTAGTCTCATTTTTAGTTGAAATTCTTGTTTCATGTACACACAAAAAACAAAGCTTAATTCATTTAGAATGATTTAAATGTATTTAGTCTCCAAAAGAACACAAGTTGTTGTTGTTTGTTTGTTTGTTTGTTTGTTTTGTTTTTTATTCTTGGGGAGAAATTCTAAGTTCAAAAATCAATAGTTTTAGATTTTATTTCAGACATCAGTTGCTTCAGAAACAATAGAGAAATCTCCTGTAGAAGTTTAGAATGACTAAAAAGCAATGTGTAAGTGAATATCCCTCTTTCCTTGTATCTTGGATGATTAAGTTTGAACTTAAGGTATATCCTGATTCTTATTTTCATTTAACCATTTTGTTGTATACCATAAAAAAAATTGGGTTTAGCTTTTATCAATTTTTAAAAATAATTTGCTAACCAATACATTTGAAACTAAGTGCTAGAAATTAAATTTGTATGACAAAGAATATTCCCTTTGAATCTATACTCCTTAGAAGTGAATGAACAACGTTCATTTATTTGTGTAAGCAGTCAAACATATGAGCCCAAACCTTATATTTAAGAAGTAGGATTACATGTAAGTAATTACATATAAGTAAAATGTAATTTCTTCTTTTCCCTCCTTCTCCTCCTCTTCCTCCTTCTCTTCTATTTCTTCTCCTTCTCCTTCTTCCTCTTCCTCCTCCTCCTCTTCCTCTTCCTCCTCCCCTTCTTCTTCTTCTAATAAGTTTATCATTATTGTTACTTTATTTGCATTGTTGTTGCTGTTATTATAAAACTGAGGTCTCAGAAAAGGTTGCCCTTCCCTCTATTGCTATGGAGCTGAAATTATTGACCAGCTCAATGCATTTAGCTTTTCTTTTTCTTTACTCAGTTGATTGGGCCAGAGGTGAACATATGATATCCTAAAGTGTAAAATGGTCCAATAAGTTTCTCTTAGCTGGGTGTTAGTACTTAAAGAAACCAGGATAGCAAGCATAGAATATATTATATTGTATCAACTTAGTACCTGATGGTATTAATCAATTTGGGGCAGCCATTACATTCTATGAAAAGGTAAATCATGAGGGCCAGAGATAGAGAAAGAAAAAAAGAGTAAGCAGAAACCACAAGATGAGAGTGGAAGGAGAGAGAAAGAGGGACAGAGACAGAGAAAGAGAGTTTGAGAGAGACAGAAAGACAGAGTGAGAGACAGACACAGAGGAAAATAGAGTTTTTTATACAGGTTGAATTTCATTTACTTAGTTCCTTCTGAACGTTTACACTATTCTCTGCCTTGTATATTCCCTAATTAATTTCATCCCAAATTTAGTTTGAATATGTTCCTGTTTCTGAAAAGTAAAAAATCCTTAGTCAAAACATACAAGTAAAAGGAACACTACATTATTTTAATATTCCAGTTGACCCTTGAACATTTCAGGTGTTAGGGTCATCAACACCCCTCACAATTGACAATGAATATATAACTTCTTTAAGTTTATTTATTTATTTGAGGGTAGAGGGGCAACAAGAGGTGAGGAGAGAGAATCCCAAGCAGGCTCCACGCTGTTAGTGCAGAGCCCGACACAGGGCTCAACTCCATGAACTGTGAGATCATGACCTGAGCTGAAATCAAGAATTGGACACTCAACTGACTGAACCACCCAGGCATGCCTGCATATATCACTTTTGACTCTCTAAAAACCTCACTGCTAACAATTTACTATTGACTGGAAGTCTTACTTATAACAAATAGTCAATTAACACATTGTGCACATTATATGTATCATATACTGTATTCTTACAATAGAATAAGCAAGATAAAAGACAGTGTTAAGGAAATAATAAGGAACAGAAAATACATTTGCAGGACCATACTGTATTTATTGAAAAAATATCTACATATAAGTGGGCCCATGCAGTCAAAGCTATGTTGTTCAGGGGTTAATTGAATTTTCTTTATATTACAATTGAAAAAAAAAAAAAGATTTAGTGAGGCTATACCATGTGTTAACATTTATCCTATAGAAATATTCTTTTGTAATCTCATTTTTTATAAATGAGTATTTTTATTGAAATGCAATGAATGCACAATAAAATACACAGATTATAACAGTTCAACTTGAAAGGTGAGTGTATCACCTTTTAGGAGTAGTTCATTCCTTTTATTACTGACTGGTATTTCATTGTGTGTATATATTAAAATATTTTATTCAATTTTCTGTTGATGAACATTTTCTTCCACTTTTTGGCTATTACGAATATAGACACTATAAACATTATGTCTTTCTGTGCATATATTCTCATGTTTGTCTTGAATAAATGAGATTGGAATGCTTGTTTAAATACCAGAATACTTACTCAAATTGGTTGCACTGCTTTACATTCCCATCAGCAATGTATGAGACTCGTGGTTGCTCTGTATATTCTTCAGCACTTGGTATTGTCAGGTTTTGTTTGGCTTGTCCATTATAGTGACTGTAAAATGCAGTCTCATTGCAGTTTAATTAACATTTCCTTGATGGCTAATGATGATTAGCTGCTCTGCATGTACTTACTGTTAATTTGTGTTTTTTAAATGTTCATTTATTTATTTTTGAGAGAAAGAGAGCATGAGTGGGGGATGGGCAGAGAGAGAGGGAGACACAGAATCTGAAGCAGGCTCCAGACTCTGAGATGTCAGCACAAAGCCTGACATGGTGTTTGAACTCACAAACTGTGAGATCATGACCTGAGCCCAAGTCAGACACTCAATCGACTGTGCCCCGAAGTGCCCCTATTTAGGGTAATTTGTGTATTTTATTTTATAATATGGCTATTCAATTATTGGCCTTAACATATTAGGTTGTTTTGATAGACAGGAAACCACCAAAATCCTAGAGGAATCTTCTTTGACCTCGGCTGCAGTAACTTCTTACTAGACGTGTCTCTGGAGGTAAGGAAAACCAAAGGAAAAATGAATGATTGGGACTTAATCAAGATAAAAAGCTTCTGCACAGGGAAGAAAACTGTCAATAAAAATAAAAAGCAACTAACATATGGGAGAAGATATTTGCAAGTTACATATTGGATAAAGAGTTAGTATCCCAAATCTATAAAGAACTTCTCAAACTTAACATCCAAAAAACAAATAATCCAGTGAAGAAATGGGCAGAAGACACAAAAGACACTTTTCCAAAGAAGACATCCAGATGGCTAACAGACAAATGGAAAGATGCTCAACATTGCTCATCATCAGGGAAATACAAATCAAAACTACAATGAGATACCACCTCACACCTGTCAAAATGGCTAAAATTAACAACTCAGGCAACAACAGATATTGGTGAGGATGCCGAGAAAGGGGACCTCTCGCCCTGTTGGTGGGAATGCAAACTGGTGCAGCCACTCTGGAAAACAGTAAAGATGTTCCTCAAAAAATTAAAAATAAAACTACCCTATGACCCAGCAATTATACTACTCTAGGAATTTATACAAAGGATACAAAAATGCTGATTCAAAGGAGCACAGGCACCCCAGTGTTTATAGCAGTGCTATCAACAATAGCCAAAACATGGAAAGAGTCCAAATTTCCATTGATGAATAGATAAAGAAGATGTGGTATGTGTATGTGTGTGTACATATGTATACACACACACACACACAATGAAATACTATTCTGTGATCAGAAAGACTGAAATCTTGCCACTTGCAACAACATGGAAGGAGTTAGAGTGTATTATACTAAACAAAATAAGTCAGTCAGAGAAAGATAAATATCATGATGTTAGTCATATGTGGAAATTAAGAAGCGAAGCAGATAAGGGGAGGGAAGAAATAATAAAATGAGATAAAAACAAAGAGGGAGGCAAACCATAGAGACTCTTAAGTACAGATAACAAACTGAGGGTTGCTGGAGGAGGGGTTGGTGGGGGGATAGGCTAAATGGGTGATGGGCATTAAGGAGGGCACTTGTGATGAGAACTGGATGTTATATGTAAGTGATGAATCCCTAAATTCTACTCCTGAAACCAATACTGTAGTATATGTTAACTAACTTGAATTTAAATTTTAAAAAGTATGTTGTTTATATATATTTTTTGATGATTTTTAGGATTTCCTTATGCACTCTGAATACTGGTCCCTATGTTCTGCGAAATTTTTTCCCAGCCTGTGCCTTGTCTAATAATTTTCTTAAACATATTTTTTGATGAGGAGAAATACTTCTTTTGGAACATGTCCAATTTATCAATTCTTTTTGTCTTTTATGGTTTCTGTGGAGGGTTTTGTTTGTTTGTTTGACAGAGAAACAATAATTTTTTCCCTACTCTGAAGCTGCAAAGATATTCTGTTCAAGAACTGTGTAGGATCTGAGGTTTTATCCTATTGGCAAGCTAATAAATTAAGTCATTACAGTTTCAAGGGTGCTATTAGAATATCTAATACTCAGGTGTCTGACACAAAAGATTTTATTAGTCAAGAAACAATAAACAGCATGAACATTCACATATTTTTGTTAAACACCTTTGACCCCAAATTCCATGAAGTGATATGGATGGACCAAAATTGGTGTCTGTATGTTCAGAGGGTGAGTTGCCAAAGAGATACCCTGAGCTTAGGCAACCTAATTCTTTAATAATATGCAGTAAGCTCTGAGCTCTGTGCTCTGGAGGGAGACCTTATCTTAGTTATAGTCATCCATAAGCATATCTTGGTTCCAGAGGAGATACTATCTTTATCTTCCAAGACTGTACCTAAGCTTGCCTTTTGTTCTGGAGGGAGATACTACCTTAATCTTCTAAGACTGATTATTATAAAATATTTAAAAGGCAGTCCTGGGGCACCTGGGTGGCTCAGGTCATGATATCATGGTTTGCAAGTTCAAGCCCGACATCAGGTTCTCTGTGCTATCAGTCCAAAGCCAGCTTCAGATACTCTGTCCCCTTCTCTCTCTGCCCCTCCTCCACTCACTCTCTCTCTCAAAAGTAAATAAACACACACAAACGCGCGCAAACACACACACACACACACACACACACACACACACACAAGGGAAGTCCAAAACAAAGTGTAGTCCAGGTAGGGAATTGTGTTACAGTTCTGCTAGGTTTCTTCCCAAAAGTTTTAAGATTTTGGGTTCTGTGTTTAGGTTTATGACCCATCTCAAATTAAATGTCGTATATGGAGTGAGAAAACATCATGTGTTTGTTTTTTAACGTAGGTATTTAGTTGTTTCAGAGAAATGTGTTAAAAAAAAAACTTTCCCTGTTGAATTGATTTGGTGTCTTTTTATAAATTCAACTGTATACACATTATTTGGACCTATTTCTATCCTCCCTATACTGGATTTATCTATCCTTTCATTGCTTTAGCTAATTGTAGAAAAAGATATGGTTTTAATACAGTAGTTGTTGCATAATAGAATTGACTTTCATTGTTAGGATCATTTTCTAAGTCAAAATGATGATTCTGCCTGAAATAATGGCTTGAATAATCTGTTCTCTCTACCTTTACATTTTATCTCCCTGGATTTTATTTTCCGTATAAATGCCAGAATGATCCTTTTAAAATGAAAGTGAAACCAGATCATTCCTACTGATCATTGATTAATTCAGAGCTATTACAAGTCTTCACAATGGTCTAACAGCCTTTTATTTTCTGGACCCTTGCTTTTACTCTGGATTCCTCTTCTGTCCCTATATCCCCACTCATTTTACTGTAGCAATTCTGGTTTCTGCTGTGTTCCTTTGAATTAGAAGCAGGTTCCTGCCTCAGGGCTCTCTCCATGGTTTACCTCTTAGCTTCCAATAGTTCTCTGCTCACATGTTGTCTTATCTGTGAGGGCTTTCCAGACTACTCTATTAAATTTGAAGAATCACCCAACTGTCCTATATTGCCTCTCCCTCTTCTCATACATAATTACTATCTGGTATATTTCTTTATTTCTTCTTCTGTTTCCTCCCACTAAAACACAAAGACCGTGAGGGCAGAAATTTTGTCTCATTTGTTCATTTCTAGAATTATATGCATAAAATACATACTAGAATATTGTAGATAATCAATAACATACATTGAATAATTTAACAAATTATCTCTCACATTATCTGCATCTATTCTCAGAAATATTTTAGTCTTTTTATTCTTAAGTGTGTTGCAATAGGACAGGCATTCATTGTATCACATCACTTCACTGTGGAAATAAACCTCACAGAGGTTACATGACATGCCTAAAGTCATTTATCTTGTAAGATCTTGATTTTCAGTGTTTTCCACACTAAATGTTCTTCTTTAGGAAAAGTGTCTGTGTGTGTGTGTGTGTGTGTGTGTGTATGAGTTGACAATATAAATAGAGATTTTCTACAAAAAGAACACACTCTTATTTATGGGTCATAAGATTTTCTTTTCAACACAATGCTCACATGCTAATTTATCATGTATAAGATATAAACTATAATAAGGAATTTCATCATGTACTTATTTAAATTTAACAAAATTTTACTTGCCATTAATTTTGAAAAGAAAAAGGATGGAAATACCCAATAAGGGTGTACTACACATCACAGATTTTTCTTCGTTATAATTAAGAAACATAGTTTCTTTGTTTTTCTCTTTTTGTGGAGAATCAGACGTCATCATATTCCTAAATGAAAAATGTGGACTATGAAAGCAGATGTCCTTCACATTCACTTAGGAGAGAAATAAAATATTCTAAGTAGATCACTCTCAGATAAATAGAATTAATTCTACCTGGTTGTACAGAAAGAGGATAGTTATTTCAGAAAATGACATACAATTAATTACTTTAAAAGGCTGCAAAACTCAATAATGAAATCACAGTGTTGAAAACCCATACATGACTGTAATATCAATGACAAAGAGTCAGAATTCCCAGGACATCTAAGACCACTCGGGAGTAGAGTAAAATGAGTTTATTTAAAATTTGTAAAACACGCAGCTCTAATCCAATATGGTGTTCTTTTCTTTTTTTCTCTTTTCTTTTCTTTTCTTTCCTTTCCTTACCTTCTTCTTCTTTTTTTTTTTTTTTTTGAAACTCAAATTTAACTTTATTTAAACTACTTAGATGGGGTTTTGTGAAACTACTCCAAGATTGAGTTTTTGGATTTACTACCCGGTGTTTCATTTGGATAACTAATAGGTAACTAAGCTTTAACATGATCAGAACTTTAAAAAAATCAAGTCACTCCCCTGTTCGAATTCTACGGTCACCACAAATACATAAAAGCCTATCTCCTGAATATATTTGCTCTTGCTTCCATGCTTGATTCCAACCTTGTGCACCTCTCAGTCATCATTTTTGCTCATCCCCTTGCTCAGTCTTCTCTCACCAGGTGCCTATTCTCCTTTCTGCTTCTCAAACACACTAAGTTCAAGACCTCTTTCCTTCCCTTAACTTTTGTTCTGAATTCTTTTTCTTTCCAGTTTCGTTTGTTCAGTGCTCTGTTCCTCATTTCATTCGGTGGTCCAAATCCTCTTCCTAAAATTAGTCTTCCCTGATTTTTTAAATAGTTCAAGGGCTTTTGAGTAGCTCAGCCAGTTAAGGATTTGACTCTTGATTTTGGCTCAGGTCTTGATCCCAGGGTCATGGGATTCAGCCCCATATGAGCACGGAGTCTGCTTAAGATTCTCTCCCTCTGCTCCTCCCCTGTTCAAGCAGATACACTCTCTCTCTCTCTCTCTCTCTCTCTCTCTCTCTGTCTCTCTGTAAAAAAATATTAGTAAATAAAAATTCAAAATCTTCCCACTCCCATCACTCTCTCCACTTTTCCCAATTTGTTACCTTTCTTGTCATTATGTCCTTTGTATATTCACTTGTCTGTTGTCTGTTTCTCACTCAAATTTAAACTCTTGGAAAGTAGAAGCCTATCTTCAATGTTTAGGATGTGTTTAGCTCATTCATTAGGCATATATCATATAACGGTGGAATATATGACTAAAATAGCAGGTTGGGAATTCTTAGTGTTTGATTCATAGTTTTCATGTTCAAAATATACATGGAAAATAAATTAATAAATTTAAAAGGAAGCTATTTCAAAGCTAAAGGAGGTAAAGCTATACTACCAAAGTCTAAAATTGAAATGGAATTATTTAGATATTTGATAGGAACTGGCATGGCTTCCCCTTCCCACATTAGTTGCTGACTTGGAGTACTACTCTACAGAATACTCACTTGTATATTTGAATTCCATGGATTAAAAAAAAAAAAGCTTTTATATTAACTAACTACTGAAGAAATCTTCATGTATTAAGCTTTCTAACGTGTTACTATTTACTAATTTAATGAGGATGGACAATCTCAATTATTATAAAAGGCTTCATTAAAAAATAAACAAAGGCCTTGCTATCACTGCTTTCCGTTAGATTATTGTATTTATGACCCTCTTATATCTGTTGTTCAGGTAAAAACATCATAACTAGCTAGAATGTCTTCAGTAAGAAAAAAATAATCTAAAAAACAGTAAAATTTATAAGTAGGCAAAAAGTAAGAATAAGAATTATCTCAGAAATTTGAACAAAATACCCTCTAGATTAGCCTAAGAAAATATTTTATTTTATTTTATTTATTTATTTATTTATTTTATTTTATTTTATTTTACTTTACTTTAATTTAATTTAATTTAATTTAATTTAATTTAATTTATTTTAGGAGAGAGAGAAAAAGAGAGACAGAGAGGGAGGGGTAGAGAGAGAGAATCCCAAGCAGGCTCCACACTGTCAGCGCCGAGCCCATAGCGCGGCTGGAACCACAAACGGTGAGATCATGACCTGAGCCAAACTCAAGAATCAGATGCTTATGCGACTGAGCCACCCAGATGCCCCAGAAATTCTTTTTACTTTATTGATTTTGCTAAATTATACTAGCAAGCTTTCTACTATACCCATTTTTTGTTGGATGTTTGTAAGTGAACTTATGCTGAATGGCTCTACCAAGAAATTTTGTCTGGAACAGACAGCATGATATTCTTTTACTTGTAACTGATGATAATGTTACTTGTATTACACAACCAAGTTGAAATATACCTTCAGATAAAATTAAATAAGATGATAGATTTAATATAAAATGGATGAATACATATGCTACATCTGTAGATGAAATCATCAAAAAAGAAGGGAATCTCTTATATTTTCTAAGTCTTCATGAGTAAGTAGCAAATATAAAATTTTAAGAAGTAAAATAATTACTTTTAATTATTTATATATAAATGTTAGTATAAAGTAAAATATTTATTTTAATTATATGTATATATATATAATATATATAATATATATATTAGTAGGAAATTTTGCTAGGACGTATTATCGATAGAAACTTAAATTATTTGCCTTAAGATACATAGGGTAATACAGTGTTAGAATCTAATTAAAATTGATACACCATTCACAGAGAGGAGGGAAAAACAAGAAAATAAACTCAGAAAAAATATTTATTTATTTATTTTTAATGTTTATTTAGTTCTGAGAGACAGAGTGTGAGCGGGGGAGGGTCAGAGAGAGAGGGAGACACAGAATCTGAAGCAGGCTCCAGGCTCTGAGCTGTCAGCACAGAGCCCAAGGTGGGGCTTGAACCCATGGACTGTGAGATCATGACCTGAGCTGAAGTTGAATGCTTAACCAACTGAGCCACCCAAGTGCCCCAAGGAAAAAAAAAAAAAAAAAAAAAAAAAAAAAAGATCTAAAATCCTATAGATTCTTTGGCTAAACAATGTTTTCAGCAGTTAAAAAGCACTAACCTTTTTTGTGTGTGTGTGTGTGTGGAGAACTGTATAGATGTTATTTTAAAATCTATCTCAAGCTAAAGGAAATCACATTTGAATGTAGAGCAAGTTTTGTAAGGAAAGATTTAATATGCTATAAGTATCCTCCATTTAAGCTCTTCTGGCCCTTTTAATTTGAAATTTCTTCTCCTATTGCCCCTTGTCATATCTAGGATGGAAAATGTTCTGACTGTACAGGTGTGCTGAATGTTGATGATATAATTTGGGAGTTTTAATTGCTAACTTAAAATAAAATCTTATACAAATCTCCAATGATCTTGTAAAGTTTAGAAATCTCCCTGGAAAATATAAATCTTTTAGAATTTAATATATTGGTTTTTACCATAATCAGAAGGCATGGGGATCATGACACATAGGAGGATCTATTTGTTTTATTATAAATGATTTATGTAGCCCATTTTTGATAATTAATACTTCGATAATTCTTTCTAAAATGATTTATATTATGGGTAAATTTTCAGTGGAATTAGAATCTATAACCTGATTTCAAGCAATGGGTTGTCTCCAAAATTTTACTGTTATTCTCAGTCTGAGTCATGTAAGAAAAAAAAAATGGTTTTTTTTTCTGTCTATGAAAAGTTCATGTGCAATCAGAAAACACTAGAAATAAAATTTAAATTAGATATTGCATGGTTTAGCTCTGAAAGTTGAAGGACAGAGAGGGTTTTATTGTTTCTATTGCCTTATAGGAATACATTTTTAAAGCTACAGAAAACCTGTTTTCTTTTAATTATTTGTTTCATTTTATTTTCCTTACTAGTTAATAGTATATTTTGCTTTTATTATTACACTCAGTTATAGGAAAACATCAACAAAAGATAGTGTTCAGAAAATTGATTGAAGTAATTCATTTCATTTAAAATAATGTGTAAAACATCTCCTTTCTATACTTTCTAGAATATACCTTATAAATTCTATTTTCCAGATGCCCCAAGAAAGTATTACTATTCTACCATATGCCATTTTGTGTTATCTATCATATCACACTAGCAATAATATGATGTTACTAAGTGAACCAAATATTGGACCTGAAACTTTTGACAGAGTAAATACAGGGCTGTCACCTTAAATATGTGGCATTCAGAGTTCAGCAAAGTATTCAGGCTATGGAAACCACATGCAGTTATATACATAGCCAAGGTCCACAATTCCAGGAAATGAGAGATCTATTGATTTTTTAGATAATAACATGGCCGAAATGCCTGAATTTTCTTCCTAGATAGGATTTAGTACTTTTCTTTTCCTGGGATCAATACTCCCTTTGATGTTCATTCTCTTTAATAGTTATGAGATCATGAAAACAAAGTAGTGTATAAGCAAACACTAACCTAAGAGGGGGAAAAGGTAATGATGACAAAGGACACACATCAATGTTGATTATCATTATTATTTCAGTAATTTTGTGGGGAAATTTAAAATGTTTATTATAAGCCTATAATAGTATTCTAGCATTTGTCCACTTTGTGATTCCTTACTACTTTATTCAGATTGTTAGTATAAAACCTTTTGTTACTTTATTTTTATTTTTATTTAAAAAAAATTTTTTTTAACGTTTATTTATTTTTGAGTCAGAGAGAGACAGCATGAACGGGGGAGGGTCAGAGAGAGGGAGACACAGAATCTGAAACAGGCTCCAGGCTCTGAGCTGTCAGCACAGAGCCTGACGCGGGTCTCGAAGTCACGGACCGCGGGATCATGACCTGAGCTAAAGTTGGACGTTTAACCGACTGAGCCACCCAGGCGCCCCATAAAACCTTTTGTTACTTTAAAACCAGTCTTGTGTTGGACTGTCTCCCTGCTACATCGTGAGCTCCCTAATTGAGCCAATATTCTTATTTATTTCAGAAGTTCAAGTTCTAATCCCAGAAGCTGTCACATACAAGGGCTCAACAGGTTTGTTTAATGAATTAGTAAAATAACAGATGCTGTAGATGTTTCATACATACCTCTTTTCTTTCCTTTAGCAATTGAGACACATTGATGTACTTTCAGAATAGGAGTATCTGAAAGGTACAGGTATTCAGGAGATAGGGAATTGGTTAAAACATTGTATCTGATACTTAAAAACTTAAATATTCCTGTATAGATGATACATTCCAGATAGATATTTTAAAACATCCACTGGTATTTTTCTACCACAAGAGGATGTTTTGTCTGTAGATACTGGTATATCTTTAAGGATTTTTCCAGACACTACGTTTTCTGACTTATTCATGTACATTTTACTGCAGCAGCCATGAATGCATGTTTGCTCATTATCAGATGTAATATACACAATGATAACAATTTATTGTTAATCAAAGAAAAACACCATTAATAATTAAAATCTCTTTAAAA
Source organism: Panthera uncia (assembly GCF_023721935.1). Lineage (NCBI taxonomy): Eukaryota > Metazoa > Chordata > Mammalia > Carnivora > Felidae > Panthera > Panthera uncia. The sequence goes on from NC_064810.1 coordinate 34,584,580, forward strand.
AAATTAAATGCAAACTTCAGGGTAGGATTACATATAAAATGAGCCACTTTCTACTTTCATTAGTGCTAATAACAGAAGTTATTTTTTGCCCGTGAGATTTAAAGAAAATATAGAATTAGCAAAACAAGATTGGAATCCGGAGTCGCGTACAGTGTGCAGTGATACATAGGGATTTATGGGTCAGCCTTCTTGAAAAGGTAACATCTGTGCAAAGGTTTGAAAGAGATGAGGGAGTTAACCAAGGGGTTATATGGAGAAAGAACATCTCAGCAGACCGAACATCTACAGTGAAAGATCTGAGGTTAAATATGTGCTGGCATGATCAAGGAACAGGAAGAGGAAGAAGATCAGAGTGTAACAGGAAAGAAGTTCCGGGAGGAAGAAGATCTGGACCATGTAGGAGTTACAGAACACTGGTTTGGTGTAAGTGTGAGTCAAATCAAGGGAAGGTTTTGAGTGAAGAGGTTAAGCAAATCCCTTACGGGAACTCCAGAAACCAGAAATTACAGAGCCATTGGCAAATACAAAACTGTGAATAGCTGCATTGAAATGAATAAGGCCTGTTCTCTTTACCTGTGTTTGCCCCAACCCCAGCCCAACACTGTTCAGCGTGGCTTGTGGCTTCTCCCTTGGGGAGGAAAGAGAAAAGCGGAATGTGTGCCCAACATTCTTGCTCTTGGGAAGGCTGCCCAAGGGAACGGTTTATGTATCCCCTGATTTGAAGTGCTAATGCACAGTCTGGATTTCTGGGGGCTGCTGAAAGCAAAGGAGAGCTTGGGCAGCTTGTGACAGTAGAGGGCCTGTGGTATCACAAACCAGAGGTTAGCCCAGTTCAGCACGACTGGGAGGAGGCACTCAAGTGGTGACTTTCCCCACAAGAGGGAGTCAGGAGGGGGAGCACGTGTCCAGTGTTTTCACATTTTAGAGAGCTGTAGGAGGGAGTTATTATTGCTCTGTTTATACAAGAAAAAATACGACTTGTACCTCTTTTTGAGCTAGAAAATGAGATTATAACTTTTTTAGGAGTTTATGATTGGAAAAAAAGAGTTACTTATGCCAATTTGTTTCATACAGTCCCCCTTTAGCTTTGCTATATTTGGTATTTAACAGTCATAAATTTACAAAGATACGTATTACTTTATTTCATCAGTTAGTATTGCATTTATTTATTTATTATTTATTTAATTTATTTATTTTTAATTTAATTTATTGTCAATTTAGCTAACATACATTGTATACAGCGTGCTCTTGGTTTCGGGGTAGATTCCCATGATTTGTCACTCATCCCAAAAAGTGCCCTCTCAATGCTCATCACCCATTTTCCCCCCCATCAATGCTCAGTTTGTTTTCTGTATTCAAGAGTCTCTTATGGGTTTGCCTCCCTCCCTGTTTGAAAGAATTTTAAATTGAAAGCCAATTTATTTCTCTGAATATAAATTCATTCTTCCAAATAGTGCTATATTCCTAATATATATTATAATTATTTCTACTTTTGATCTTAAACATAAATAACCACAAATAAATATTCCATCTCTTCTCACCTATTATAATTTCCTATTGGGATATTTTTATAAATAAGATCTCAAAATTAATACATTTCTACTGAAATAATTCAATGTGTGATAATTATACAAATATAATTATTAGGTAAATCTAGATCACCAGTATTACAATCCATTAAAGGGTTCACAATATATCATTACAAAACAGCTAACTGTGAACACATTTATAATGACATCAAAACCTTGATATTGAACTGGGAATATGTTCGGTGCATAACCACTTTCAGTGAAATTTGCTATAAAAAATGGTTACTTCTAAGAATTTTTACTGATTATGAATTTAGTTTTACTTAAGCTTTTGTTTTAATATCATTGGCACCCAGAAAATATTGACAAAATAGGGCTTTTTTTTCCTATAAAGACTGTAAGTCCTTACCATCTCTCTCATTTTTGCAAACCTAATAAAATAAGGTTTTCCTTTCCCTTCCCTTCCCTTCCCTTCCCTTCCCTTCCCTTCCCTTCCCTTCCCCTTCCCCTTCCCTCCCCTCCTCTTTTCCTTCCCCTTTCCCTTTCCCTTTCCCGTCCCCTTTCCCTTCCCCTTCCCCTTCGCCCCCTTGTCCTCTCTCCTCTCCTCTCCTCTCTTCTCTTCTCCTCTCCTCTCCTCTCCTCTCCTCTCCTCTCCTCTCCTTCCGTTTTCTTTGTAGTAAGGAATTTCTTGTATCCCCACAGGGTCCTTTATTTAGTTTTCCTTAAGATATAAAATGAGAATATCAGGCTTGCCCCTCAATAATTTTGCTGACAAAAAAAATCATATGGAAAACAATATCCCTCTAGACTCTGCCATCAAAAGTGAGTCACTTCCTATACAAAAAGTCCTGTTGCATGGAAAAGGTATGTTTCTGGGAAAGAGAACTAAAGCAGAGAGAATCCTAATTTGGGTAAGGAGAAGACAAAAATATCTTGACTTTAAATAGAAAGAAGAGTACAGACTCTTCTTATGAAAAGCAAAAAAAGACACTGAAGTTCCTGGGTTGATCAGACACACCTAGGATCAGCTATAGTAGGGATTGTTTAATTTAGGTTTAGGGTAGCTAGATAGGTTTCTCTCATGAAGCTTAGAAGACAAGGAAAGAAAAAAGGTTCGCTCACATGCTGCCTCCCCCACTCTTCTTTTTCAGTCCTAGTCTCTTATATACATAGAACTTTGTCTCTGAAAATTTTACACAAATGGGGAACATAAAAGAACAGGTTTAGTCTGGCTCTTTAGAACTTTTGAGCTTTTCAAGTGACCGTTTTTCTAGCTTGAAGTAAGTGGATAGAGATGGTGGCCAGCAGCAGGGTAGTGGGAGAGAAAAAAATGATGGCCTACTCTACTGGAGTACATTTTGATTTGGTAGTCGTTCTTGGTCCACATAGTTTTGTGACACTTTTCTTTATGTTATTACCTCCACGGAAGTAAGTTATTTTTTAATACCTTAGCTAAGTCAGTTCATAAATTGAGGCTGCCTATACTATGCTAATGATATATATCAGATGTTCATGCTGAAGCCAATTCATAGACAATTAAGCACGATCAGTACGTAAGGATGAAATTGTATGTTAGACATTATATGTGATGATGCCCCTGTGTTGACATTATCAGCAGTTAAATTTGATCTCCCATAGAGAATATTGTCATTTATATTTTTACTTTGTTACTTTGGTATCCAAATTTATGTACTTGGCTCTGAGTGTAAGACTAAACTCTGATTTTCATTACACATTTTTATTTTTTATTTTCCTTAAGCAACTGTTTTTCAGATCTTCACACATTCACTCACAATGTCAGCTCCATGATGCACAGAAATCTGTCTGCCTTGTTCAGCATTGTATTCCTAGGAACAAGTTTGCACACAGTAGGTATTAAATATATATTTTAAGTTTATTTATGTATTTATTTATGCATTTATGAATTTATTTAGAGAACACACACAAGGTGAGGAGAGGCAGAGAGAGAGGGAGACAGAATTCCAAGAAGGCTCTTTGCTCTCAGTATAGAGCTAAATCCCACAAACTGTGAGATCGTGACCTGAGCCAAAATCAAGAGTCAGATGCTTAACTGACTGAGCCACCCAGGCACTCTGAATATTTTTAATAAAGTAAATGAATGAGTAGGTGAATGGATTTTTTTTGTAATAACTACTAATTTGTATTAAAACTGTGGGAATAAAAAAAATCTTTAGCTTTGTCATAAAAGTTAAAGAGTTATCCAGTTACCATGCAAGGATTATCTTCTCTGTATAAACATTTTTTACAATACAACTAAGAATATTGAATATTTTGCTTAAATATATTTATAGAATTAAATGATGCAAGGGATATTAACATTATGGAATGATATATAGTCTGTATATAGCGTATATGGGCACCATTTTTGTGTATAGTGTATATGGGGACTATAAACATACTAAAGTTTGAAATTATTCTCGTACACATCTCTGACATCATAACTCTTCTGAAATATGTCCCTTAAACTGCTTTATACCACTTGGTCTGAGTTGGTATAATGCATTTACTAACATTACTTGAGAGTTGTGTTTAATGGAAGTTAGTATGGGAAAACGGTGAAGAATGTGGGTTCTAAGGCCAGAAAACCTGCACTCAAACCAATTCTGAGCTAGCTGAGTGACTATGAGCAAGCTGTTTAGACTCTCTGAGCCTCATCTGTAAATACGAATAATAATAAAGTTGTGAATGTTAAAATCAAATAATGCACATAGAGTCCCAGCACTATGCTCAGCACTTGAGAAATACTAATATCATGATTTATTAGTATATTAAGAAACTTTATAGAGAGAACTAGTGCTTGGAGAGAATTAGTATGTGGAGAGAGATAATACAATTAATACAGTGTCTGATGTCCTGTGGACATCAACTAGGAGAGTCTCTGAGTGACTGCAGGAAAAGTTGACATCACAGTGCCTATATGAGTTCATGGTGCTGTTTTCTTTTCCTACAGTGGAAGAGTATATGAGTCTTTTGGGGCACTTTTAGGAGCAGTGCCCATGCCATTAGCTAATGACATAGTTTCTTATCTCATCTTTCAGATAATTCGGAGTAACTTGTAAAAATTGGTATAACCTCTAAGTTTTATAACTGAAAGTTGGAGTGTTTTGAACTTAATGGTATTCTCCTGAGGTAATATTTTTCTCATCCTGAGCCTACAGGATTAAAGACTTTGAGTGTAAGGATGACACCAAAACCTCACAATACAAATTGATATTAGTTTTGCCCCCCAGACTGCAACACTGGACACAGTACTTCATCCCTGCACCTCTCTTTCTATCATTTTCCAGATGAAGTGTTGATATCAGGTCATTGCCAGATGCATTGTGTGGCCTGTGGCCCACTTTTACTTCCATCATTTTCTGTTTAACTTGATATCTTCAATCCCTTTCCTCTCTGACATTATTAGAACGAAAAAAGCACCCTAAGCCTTAGAGCTTTATACATGTGGCTAAAAGAAGAGCTTTTGCAAAGACGAGAGACATCTACAATGAAAAGTTAACTTTTTGATCAACAAAAAGTGAGTGTTGCTATGAGAGGGGAGAAAAGGTTTTTTAGAAGAGGCTTGTAACACAAATGTGTAAAAAAAAAAGGAATGGAATATGAGATATGATATTTGTGAGACTGTAGAGAATATATTTTCCTGTTTCTGCACAGTTAGTTCTTTCTGAACAAAACTAAAACAGAAGCATGGGAACTGAATTAAAGAATAGGGTTTTACCTGAAAGATGACTGAATAAATAGTAAGGAATTTTATATTAATGGAGGTATGTTTTCAAATGTCAAAGGAGAATAAAATCCTGAACCATAGAAACATTCCAGGGATTGAAAAACTCAAACACTTGTCTTATCTTTCTCCAGAGACATTTATTTACATTCCAAAGCATAAAAAGCCAGGAACTTTACTCATCTTTTCTGAAAGAAGATTTGTTTCCATCAGGAGATTAAGTTTTTCTTCCTCCTTCAGAAGGAGACGGGGACAACGTGTATATAACCTTACATATTCATGTTTTTAAAGTTATGTCCTTTCAATTTAGACCACTTTTATATACATAAGTCTGCCCATCTAGCTCTCTTCACATTGCTACAGAAAGGAGAAAGATTGGGAGAAAGGAACCCATGTGGTTATAAATCAAGTGTTTACATTTAGTATAACATGAACATACGTGGCTATTAAAAACTGATCCATACCATGGAGTAGAAATGGAAAAGAACCGAAGCCTTTATTTGCCAATTATTTCTCACAAATTATTGATGACATCAGAGCTGTTTGCATTGTTATTCTCCAAGTTGACCTATATTCATTTGTTTGAACTGTTAAATATTTTACTAATGGGGAAAGAACATGGGGACAGTGTGAGTGGAAGCAACTAATGACAAACTTTGTTTTTTAAAATGTGAGTCGGATTGTTTAGGGAAAGGTTAGTTTTATTCTCTTCTTTTTTTGAAGGAGAAGCCTTTCTACCCCCTCTTCCTCATCCAGATCTGGGCAATATAAATTTTGAAGCTCTGCTAAATGACTTGGTCATTCATTTCCATACTTCTTGTCTGCAAAATTTTTCTTGGCTTTGATCATAAGGAACTCTTCTGTTAGTATGCCATGCTTTTAATGTTGTGTCTAACTTGATTTTTCTTCATCTCCTTGTCTTATACCATACTGAAGCATAAGAAATTTAGGAGAACTAAAGGGAGGAAGATACCTGATCCTCTTTCATTCATGTAATTTCTCTTGTTCTTATAAAATAGAACAGAACAGGAAGTTATCACACTACTACAACACTCATGTAATACCTGATTATGAAAGACATTCATTCTGCTAAGTTCCTCTCTGTTTATTGTGATCAATTCAGACAGCTTTCAGAGACAGATACTGGATGTTAGATTCTTTATGAAATAAATGGAAACTCTTTGTTATGTGAGGATCTAACTTTATGGATCTTCTGACACAGATTCAATTGCGATAGTTGTTCCTTCTTATCCACAGCTGATGAGTCTACCTTGTAAACAATTGTGTTCTCAGGCAAGACACATTGACATTTTCAATTCATTGATGCTTTCACAAAATATTTAAGAGATAAGTCCTTGATGATGACTTTTAGCAGCTGGATGATTTCTTGATTTTTATATTGGCACAAGGTTTATATGTAAGTAAGAGGAGGCAAAGAGAAGAGATGAAAATAAAAATAAAGAGGAAAAAAACGATAGTTAAAAATAAGAGCATAGAGAAATAGAAAGTAGAAAACGGGATACTTTTCATCAAGTATTAGTTTCAACAATGATGGTGTTCTTTTAGTTTTTCTTTTATCATATATTCAGTAATATAATATTCAAATTAATGATACTTGATTACATTATATATCAATACAGAAGGAGAATTGTAGTGACAACAAATGAGGATTATTTAGTTAATATTAATTGAGAATTTACCATGCTACAGATACCCTGGTTCTTTAAGTATATTAAATTACTTACTTTGCCAATATCCTGTGAGGCATTTACTGTTCTATCTTCACCTTTAGGGTTAAAAAAATGAAGGCTAGAATTCTAAAACTACTTGTGAAGGTCACAAATCTGATGAAAGTGGCAGAGCTAGGATTTAAATCCATGCTGCTTTCCCTAGAACCTGAGCTTCCAAACACTTTGTGATATAGGATTTTTAGGTAATTTTTTTCTAGCACACATAGCATCATATTCAGGTGGGATTTTCCACTAAGACCCAAGGACAAAGTAAATTTTGATGGCACCAGCAGTACATGCAAAAACGAAATGATAAAAAGCCTAATGTTGTTATGTTTAAATCTCCTTGCCAACACCAAGTATATAACTTGTGGGGACCTTGGAAGAATTTGTTTTATTTCGTTTTTTAAATGGAATTTTAGCAAGAGCTAAATTTTGCTGTAGGCATGGATATACTTTTCTTATACTCAAATCAAGAGAAAGAATCCGTATGGAGAAAAATCAGGAAGTTTTAAAGTTGCCCTCTGCAGTTTACGACTGGTGTTGAATTCATGTCTGTCAACACAACAGGGCAGAGAAATCTTCATGCTCAGAGTTTTTGTGGGCCAAAAAATGCACTGTTTCTTGAGAAGTTGTGGATTGTACATTCTATAGAAGATGTTTGGGAATCTCCCAGTTCTTCTCCAAGAGGCAGATTCAGAGACAATAGATGTCAACAAAAAGAAGCTTCATCTTCCTTGAAACACTTAGTGCCTAATAAGACAAGAGTAAGTGACCGGCCATATTGGACAATGGAACTCCAAATGAGAGATCCCAGCAATTGAGAAAATCACAAACACATTTCATTACTCAGCTACCTTTAAAAAATAACCACACCCAGGGATTATGGCACTGTATGACTACAATTTTAAACAAGTTAGAACTTTTTTGCCCATCTCTCTGTCCCTGCCTCTCATGAACTGTTTACCCTCCTGAGACCCTATCTATTCTGCAGGGATATGAAATAAAGGTTGACACGCTGAGAAATGAGCACAAATATGAAAAGTAGAAAGAAAAAAGCCCTCAACCCCACTTAACAGCACCCCACTACACACAGTAAGATTTAGCAAGTCTGGTCTGGGAGAGTGGGAATGTTTTGCCTTGTAATGAAGTTTAAAGTTTTCAGGATTTTGCAGGAATGGACAGAATCGTTATTTTAAAATAATTTTAATGGATTTTATTCTTAGAGCAGTTTTAGGTTCACAGAAAAATTGAGTGAAGGGTCTGGACAGTTGCCATAAATACCCTACTTTCACATACACACAACCTCCCCCAACTATCAACATCTCGCACTAGAATGGTCCATTTATTACTTCAGTGCACCTATTTAACACATCATTATCACCATTATCCATACATTAGTGTTCTTGGTTTTGTAAATTCTATGGGTTTGGACGTGTATATAATGACATGTGTCTACCATTATAGTATCATACAGAGTAGTTTTGCTGCCCTAAAAATACTCTGTGTCCTGCCTGTTTATCCCTTTCTCCTCTCATCCCTTTGCAACCACTGATCCCCTCAGTATCATTGTTTTGCCTTCTTCAGAAGGTCACATAATTAGAATCATATAGAATGTAACCTTTTCAAATTGGCTTCTTTCACTTAGTAATATGCATTGATGTTTCTTTTATGTCTTTTCATGGCTTGATAGCTTATTTCATGTTAGTGCTGAATAATATTTCATTGTTTGGATGTACCACGGTTTATTTATCTATTCATCTACTGAAAGACATCTTGGTTACTCCCAAATTTTGGAAATTATGATTAAACTTGCTATAAATATACAAGTACTTGGTTTTGTATGGATATAAGGATATAAATTTCAGTTCATCTGGGTAAATACCAAGGAGCACAACTGCTGGATTGTATGGTAAGGAACGTTATTCAATTTTGTAAGAAACTGTCTAACCACCAGCAATGAATGAGAACTGTTGTGCCACATCCTTGTCAGCCATTGGTATTGTCAGTGTTTTTGGAGACATATTTATAATTGATTGGAGGTTATTGTATCACAAAAAAAGTGACCAGAGGCTCAAGGCTCTTCACCAAAATTTCTTCTAGAATTAAAAATTAAAAAAAAAAAGACCCCTACAAATTAATATAAATAGAAGAGGAGAGCTCATAATGGTAACTTCATATTATATTTCAAGGGTGGTGCTTATATATTACAAAATTAAGACATTTCTACTCTACATATTTCACATGGCTTTAAATTTAATACAGTCAATTTATATATGTTTTAATGGAGACTTGCAGGCTGCATTCAGCCTGCCATTTCATGAATTTGGGGACATCTAAAAGGTGCCTAAGGTAGTCTTAAGAATATTTATTAGTTTAGGGTGGCTCAGTAGGTTAAGCATCTGACTTAGGCTCAGGTCATGATCTCACAGTTCATGGGTTTGAGCCTCATGTCAAGCTCTGTGCTGACAACCCAGAGCCTGGACGCTGCTTTGGATTCTGTGTCTCCCTCTCCCTCTGCCCCTCCCCTGCTCATTCTCTGTCTCTCTCTGTCTCCCAAAAATAAACAAACATTAAAAAATTTAAAAGAATTATTAGTTTAATTCTGTGATTTAAAATTTACTAAGTAGTTTACCTAGAATATGCCAGGCAGTATGCTAAAACTGGAGATAAATATATGAATAAAACATGGCTTTTGTCCTTAAATAATATATTTGTTGAAGTTGTTTTGGTTAAGTGTGACAGAAGCACCACTCATACTGCTTAAACATAAATGGGAATTTATTGCTCAAATGACTGGAGTCCAGGAGTAGAGCTTACTTTAGAACTTCAGTGTTCTTTATATACATTTCTCTGTTTCTATCTTTTTTTCTCATTGTCTGTTTACTTCAGAATTTATCATTTCTCTGTGTATTGTCATAATCACCCTTTGCCTTGATGCCATTGAATTTCATCAGAATGGTAAAGATGACACCAATGTTGCAAAAATTCTGGAAATACATCATTTCTATTTATAATCCCAGAGTAAGGAAACTTTTCTCTCTTTGGCATGTCCTTAAACGTCTGATTGGACTGGCTTGAGCTACACGAGCATCTATGTAGGAATATTATGCCTACAGAAAAAGATGAGATCTGTGGGGTGCCTGGGTGGCTCAGTAGGTGAAGCGTCCGACTTCCGCTCAGATCATGATCTCACAGTTCATGAGTTTGAGCCCTGCATTGGGCTCTGTGCTGACAGCTCAGAGCTTGGAGCCTGCTTCAGATTCGGTGTCTCCTCTCTCTGCCCCTTGCCCACTCGCACTCTGTCTTTCTCTCTCTCTTTCAAAACTAATTAAGCAGGGGCACCTGGGTGGCTCAGTTGGTTAAACATCTGACTTTGGCTCAGGTCATGATCTCACAGTTTGTGAGTTTTAGCCTCACATCTGGCTCTGTTCTGACAGCTCAGATCCTGGAGCCTGCTTCAGATTCCGTGTCTCCTTCTCTCTCTGCCCCTTCCCCACTCATACTCTGTCTCTGTCTCTCAAAAATAAATAAATATTTATATTTTTAATAAATATTTTAAATAAATAGATATTTTTTTAAAAAAGAAGATGAGGGGCGCCTGGGTGGCTCAGTCAGCTGAGCGTCTGACCTCGGCCCAGGTCATGATCTCACGGTTTGTGAGTTCAAGCCCCGCATCAGGATCTGTGCTGACAGCTCGGAGCCTGAAGCCAACTTCGGATTCTTTGTCCCTCTCTCTCTGCCCCTCCCTAGCTCACTCATGCTCATTCTCTCTCTGTGTCAAAAAATAAATAAACTTTAAAAAAAATTTAAATAAAAAAGAAGATGAGATCTTTGTTAAAGGGTACAATGATTACACCTGTCCAGATAATTAAAAGGACTCACAAGACTCCACAAGGTATATTTATATAATGCTTTAATCAAGACCTGAATATGATGCATTAGGATAAAAGAAGCACAGATAAGAATCATGGGTCTGAATATTTCTGGGTGTAGCTACCTAGGACACTTTTACAATTGCACAGAAAGTGCTTCATCTCTAGATTATGCACCACCAAAATACATACAAGGAGTTTTGGTTTAAGGAGACATTGTGTGAAAATTTCCAGTGATGTCTTTTATGCCATACTGATTAGGTAGCTAAGCCAGGTTGTGTAATCAGTTAAAACTGGACTAAGCCATCAATCTATACATCCCCAAACAATGTAAAAACAAAAACAAAAATAAAACAAAACGAAAAACAAAAAACAAAAATCTGACTCTGAATCTCTAAGTTTTAAACAGCAAATTATAAATTATTAGCTAATTCCATTATTTTTATATTGGCCAGCAGTCAGTATTAGACATCTAAATGTCCCTAAAGGGAAACATAAAATTCTCCCAGTTGGGCTTAAATATAACTATCTTACACATAGTGTGTGTTATAGAATATGGGGTGGATATCTTTTCTTATAATTGGGAAATGTGAACAACTTATTATGCTATTGGGAAAGAAAAAAGAGAGAGAAAAAGAGAGAGAATGAGACAGAGAAACACAGAGAGAGAGAGGGGCATAAATAAAAGATTGAAGCCCAGAACACAAAGGGCAGTTACTTGGTTAAGCAAAGTACATGAAGAAATTGCAGAATATGGGATAAAAAGGAGAGGTGATACACTTTAAAAAAATGGAATAGATAACTTTTATATAGAAAGGAAGGAGATCCAAGCTGATGTACATAAACAGAAAAAGACCCTCTAACCCTGTTCTAGGGGGTGAATGACAAGCAAAATGGCAGACTTGTGAAAAGCACCTGTGAATCTGAACGTACAACCAGAGAAGTTTGGGATAGAAGTGAGTTCAAGATGAGAAAGATATTTTATCCTTTGTTGTATTCTAAAATGTTTATCTTTGCTTTGCTTTAGAGAAGGCAGAGTAGTGAGTGCATGGATCTATCTTTGAAAAAACCCTCTATCTGATCCAGTCTTTCTCTCTCTATATATATATATATAGATTGAGATACAGATATTTTATCCACCATGACTTGAGGCTAGCAGTGAGAGGGTAAGTAATACATGGGCCTGAGTCAACGTTCCCTCCAATAATATGCACAGTGCATGGGGGACCCAGAAGTCCTGGCTCTTCCCAGCAAAAGAACATGGAGGTGCTCAGACTATGATGGTCTAGCAGAGTTGTGGTGTTGGAAAGAAGAGGCAGAGGACTGAGACCAATAGAAATGGCAGGAATCATACAGAGAACACAGTGCAGTGACCAATCATGGAGCTGACCAGTCTACTTACTCTAAGAAGGGACCACCAAAGACACAGAAAACAGCACATGGCTCCTGCAGCAATGAGACACAGTAATAGACTTCAAACAACCCGATACCATCTTGGGGAAAATAAAAAGAATATTGTTAACCTGAAAGACTCATAATTTGCTTATAAATAAAATAGAAAGGCATCATTTAATAGGGTACCAGAACTGTTAAACTAAATAGTTAAAATGAGGGGTGCCTTGGTAGCTCAGTCAGTTGAGCATCCAAGTTTGGCTCAGGTCATGATCTCATTGTGAGTTTGAGTCCCATGTCATGTTTTGCACTAACAAGTGTGTAGCCTGTTTCAGATTATCTGTCTCCCTCTCTCTGCCCCTCCCCTGCTTATATTTTCTCTTTCTCAAAAATAAATAATCTTAAAAAAAATAGTTAAAATGTAAATAACAGGAAAACTATTTGAAACAAGAATGTCTCAAAGAGTATTATTTAGCAAGAATAGATTGCCTCCACACTTTGAACAACGGGGTGGCAGAGAAGATCCATAGGTCTTATCAGAATGATGATCTGAGCTTTATGCTAATTTTATGGTGTCTCCCATTATTTATGAGAACAAAGTTCTCATTTTTTTAAAATAATTTTTAATGGTTTTATTTTTGAGAGAGAGAGACAGAGACAGAGCATAAGTTGGGGAGGGGCAGACAGAAAGCAGGAGACACAGAATCCCAAACAGGCTCCAGGCTCTGAGCTGTCAGCACAGAGCCCAGTGCGGGGCTCAGACTCACAAACCCCAAGGTCAGGACATGAGCCGAAGTCAGACCCTTAACTGACTGAGCCATCCAGGTGCCCCCAAAGTTCTCATTTTTAAAAAAGGTAAGGTTCTTTACAATCCTGTTACCTCCGATGCTTACTTTTAAAAGCTTTTATTGTCATTTTGATTAAATAGGTAACCAAGTGCTGTTTCTTCCTTACCTATAATCCTATCTGTAGTGGGTTAAATAGTGACTCCCAAAAGTTCATGTCCACCTGAAACTTCAGAATGTGACTTTATTTGGAAATAGGGTACTTGCAAACGTAATTAGTTAGAGGAGGTTATATTGAATTGGGGTGTGTCTTAATATAATTACCAGTGTCCTTAGAAAAGAGGAGAAGGCACACAGAGATACATATAGGAAAGAAGGTCATGTGAAGAATGAGGCAGAGACTAGAGGGACTTGTCTACAAGCTAAGGAATGCCATGAATTATAAGGAGCCGTCCGGAGCTAGGAAGAGACAGAAATGCTCCTCCGTAGAATCCTTCAGAGATAGCATGGCCTTGTTCTCACCTTGATTTCAGGGATAGCTGAGAAATATCCTAGATTTTTTTGTTCTGAGAAACTGCTTATTGCAAAGAACTCCCTACATATTCTAATAACTTATCACCTGCACCTTGTCGTCACCCTTCCTCATGGCTCTAATAAGACTTCTGTCCATGCCGCCTCACTTTATTTTTCTATATAAAAGCCCAGGGCCTATTCTTCCTTGAAACAGTTCTCATTAATAAATAGCCTCTCCATTGCAAAATCCTAAAGATAATCATTTAATTATCCAGTATGTTTTTATTTCTCATAACCCTGCCTAAGGAATATTTGGTATAAAAGTATCAGAGCATAGAATCTGAATTTCTTTTAAAAAATTGTACATAAAAAACAGAGGAGAAAAAGAACAGAGGAAGTTGCAAAATGATTTTCTGAACTCAGATAGTGAGCAATTTATTTTTATTTCAAAGTGAAAAAGGCTCTGAACTTATCACTCCATGAAACAAAATGGTGTTATAGGAAGAAAAAAAGAAAAAAAAAAGAAAAAAAAAAAACTTGTATACCCAACAGCTTGGTCCAGGTTGCTATGCTGACTGTTGGGAAATTACATGAATACAACTGAGTAATATATTGCAGATCTAAGAAAACGTGTTTATATTTTTACTTTATTACAGGACAAGTACAAGTGTATAATCACAAAGCTTCAATGATTCATTAATATCAATAATAAACATGAATTTAAAGAAAAAAATATGCATCTTTTATACATTAAATGTTTTCTGAAGAAAGATACATTTATTTTTTAAAAAAATCATCTTTAATTCTTGAATAGTTCCAAGGATATTAAAAGAGGAAAAATAAAAGACTTGTTGTAGACAATGATTAAATAATTTTAACATAGCCTTAGCAGGTGGGATAATAAAATGATAGAAACAATTACAATTTTACAACATATGGGTTAAGCCGTTGCTTTTTTGAAATGCATGTTTACAAGGAATTATTTGGGTCCTAAATAATAACTATAAATATTATTAGAATGATTAATTCAAAAGCAGTGTGATATAATTATCCCTTTAAGCTTTCATGTCACATTTTCACGATAAAGAATGATAGGCAACTTTTGATTTAGACCTTTTTTGGTCTCACATTTCAGGTTTCAAATATTGCCTCCACTGAGATAACTAGTTTCTTTAGACAAATAAAGATAAAATCAATTTTTCAGAGTAGATGTATGCTTTTTTCCTTATTGACTACAATTTAGCATTTTCAAAAAGTCACACAGGATGGTGGCTCCACATAATTTGTATTGACTCTGATAGAAACTGTATTGATCAGTTTCACAGTATGTGTAACCTTTCGATAAGATGAAGAAATCTAAGCATTATGGGGAGCAAGAAGTTCCTCAGATAATACAGATACGAGCAGCAGTTTTTGCAAGATCAACAGTAATCTGCCAGTTACTCTATATGCAGTTTTAAAGGTAATTATCTTACTACATAGCTAAATATATTGCCTTTAAAACTCTAGGTATCCTAGCTGAATAGTTATAATAATAGGTTACTTGTTTATTCGGTGAAAGTCAAACAACCAAGCCCATTACTTCTGCTGAGCATTTCAAGCAAGCATTCTGCTGCATCTCTGAATATTCCTGCTCATGGTCCAGTATTCCGTTCTCCTTCCATTGAGCAGACATGTTAGGATGATAAAGGGCTTAAATCAAGTAGGTTGCTTGCTACTTTTGAATGCCAGCAAGTATGAATTTGAGTGTAGCAACATAAAAATAAATGAGATTGGGTTGGACTCGCATCAACAAAACCATACAAATCTACACAGGGCATTTAGAACAGCTATTAGTTGATTTGCTAATTACCTCAGTTGAAACTCAAGGTTTCCTAATGTTCTGTCTCATATCAGGGAAATGCATGTTCTCCCTTTGTTGTATTCAAGGAGTAGGCAAGCAGCACTTAGAAAACATATATTGAAAATGGAGATGAGGTAAGACACAAGGTTACTTTTTGTATTGTTATATCAAGCAAAATATTCAGCACTTAAACCAAGTGAAGTTTCTAAATGCCAATTTGAAAACCATGAAAAGTCTTCAACAAATACATTACAATCAAGAAGAGTAGGCTAAATATTTTTTCATATCATTTACCAGTGATTGTTGTAAATGTACTTCCACCTTAATTAATAAAAGATGATTTCAAAATGAATAAATCACAAAGGATTTCCTTCCAGCACTTGGCCTAATGATGAATAAATGAAGACAAGAGAATTCTACTGGAACATAAAGACTTTTTTTCTTAAAGGTGAGCTAAAGTGGCTTTTAAAAATACACAAGAAAAATGTGTTTTACTGAAAAGAAAAATAATTTACTATATTTGACATTAAAGCTAAAAGACATCTGTAGAAATGAAGTCTCCTCAAAGACCTCTTTATTTGTAAGCATTCTGATTAACTGATTGAGGACAATAATATTTTTCTCTCTCGGTTAAAAAAAAAAGTTAAAAATAAATGCATTTAATACAACTACAACAAAGGAGTCAGCCAAGTGAAACAGTCAATGTTATAGAATGGTGAGATAGCAATAATCATAACAAAAGCAGTTTTAAAACAGGGAAGAAGGAAAAAATGCAATTTACTGTTATGTTAAAGGGGGAATTTTATATACTTATGAAGGAAAAATTTCTCAGCATATTTTATATGCTAAATTTTATAGCATGTGTATTTCCATGTTGAGACTAGCTACTTAGTGAAAGGGAATAGTTTAGGAAAGAGAGATGTCCTAGCCACCTTATTAGTGCTCAATATTATGATTAACTGAAGATGAAAAGAGCATAATGCTTGGGATACCGAGATCAGGCTTCAGTCTGTCAATTAACATCTTGGTGCTTTTGTGCATTCGCATCCCAAAGCTTTAGATCATTTTTGGAAAAAAGGAAGGCATTTAAACAGAAGATCTCCAAGGCATCTATTGGCGTTATATTTTTAGCTTTAAAAAAATCTGTGGTGTGACATCAAATAAAAGAGAAACAAAAAAAGCTCTACAAATCATAAGAAACTCACAAGACTTTGTATAGCATCATTTAGCTTTAGGAGCTTTTGCATTTCAACAATTACAGCAAGATTGTCAAAATAAATTAAAGCAAAACAAAACTTGTCTACTTCTTTAAACATAGAAAGAGGAAAACAGAGAGGAGCTAGCATGACAGAGTGTTTTCATTCTATTTAGCTGAGATAGAGTTTCGAATAAAAATGAAGTGATGAGTTGAGTTGACTTGAGAAGAACTGTTGATAAAAAGCTATCATCCAATGTATGATGAAATGTCACAAAGAAATACACAGACTCAGTATCAAAGTCAGACAAACTCAAACCCAATATCACAGTTAAACTTTCCATATCATTTTTCAAAGAATAAGAAAACATTACAAATCAGAATACTGTAAACATTTTTTAGGAGGCATGGATTGAAAAGCCTTTTAAAGGTTAATTAGCTACTTCATCTTTCCCTATTTCAATGACAACAGTTCCTCACAAAAATAAAAGATATCAGGTATTCATTTTCAAGTCTTCACTTTGTGGTTCATTATATTTAGAAAGTAATCTAACTTGAACAAAATTTCTGAATTTGGTAGAACTTCTCAGATGGCTAGCTGCACAGGTGTAATTTAAATCACTCTATCTGCATGTAAGAATCCAAATTTTCACATAATTCTTCTATACGTTGAAGAACGATTGCTCTTGGAACAAAAGTGCAAATTAAAAACAAAACAACACAAAACAACAACAACAAAAAAACACGTTCTTTGTTTTATCTGTCCTTTTTCCACCTGAAACATAATCTTAATAAGTCCATTGTATTACTGATCTAAATAGTTGAAAATGGATAGAATTTAGAGGTGGTAGGTGGTTTTCAATAGCTTTCATCTTTTCAACAATATCCATGTCATATTAAACCTGTTGAAATCTTCCCTAACCAGAAATTGAATTAATCCACCTAATGAGACAAGTAAAGATTCAAGCTTGGAAAGGTCTATAATTTTTGCCCTGTGCAACAAATTCATAATTTGTAACTGTAAGGAAAATAATATGTTAGCTTCTAATTTACTCTATCCAGTACTAATTAATGAAACAACATCTTCCAATAAAAGGGTTTTTTTGTTGAAATTTCTAATATAATTGATTCCTAGTCACATGGCAAATTTTAAACGATTGTGCACTATAGAACTACTTAAGTAAATAGATTAGGTAATAGCAGATAGAATTAATAGAAATCTGGGAGGTTCCAGTGGTTAGCATTTTGGCGTTGTGACACAATTTTATTGAAGCAAAATTTTAGACCAATACCTCAGCTTGTTGTATATATTTCTGATCTGCAGGTGAGTTTTATTGTAGTCAGGGAATGAAGTAGGTTTTCTTGAGTCAGGGTTAGTCAATCTTTAACCCTGGATTATCATTTTGGGGAGGTTTTATGCAGTTCTAATATGACTTTTTGTCTTCTCTCAAAAAAATATACTTTAACATTCTAAATATAGACATATTGGGAGATCATAGGGTAGAATTTGTCAAAGCACTTGCAAGAAATAGTTTATTAGATGTGATTTCTTTTCGAGAACTCAAATTTCTGAATTAAATACTCTAATATAGTGTAAAAAAGGCTACAGAATTTGTGGAGCTTTAAACAGAAATACAAACATATACTGAAGCAACAATAGCATTTTCTTCTATTTTTTATTATTTATTTTCCAACTTTCTATTGTCCTATCTTTCCTTAAAATACTTGGTTTCTTTTGAATGATTTATTTATTTTTGAGAGAAAGAGACAGAGAGGGAGAGAGCACACACATGAGCGGGGGTAGCAGCAGAGAGAGAAGGAGACCAAGAATCCTCAGCAGACTCCAGGCTCTGAGCTGTCAGGATACAGCCCTGTGTGAGGCTCGAACTCAGGAGCCATAAGATCATGACCTGAGCTGAAGTTGGATGCTCAATCAAATGAGCCACCCAGGTGCTCCAAAATACTTGTTTTTGTACCCAGTTATTTCCATTTCAAGTACATACATATGTACAGTTTCCCCTACAAATTAACTCACACAATCTTCTTGATTTCCTGCTTGCTTGGTTATCTTCCTATTTACCTTGGTGGAAAATACTGTATCGTTTATTTTTGTAAGAAAAAAGAAGCAAAAGCTATAGCAAATACATAGTAAAGTTTCAGGTGAGGGAAAATGTGGTGTTTTCCACAGCAGAACATACTCCCCCAGAGTGCAGGCTTCATGAAAGGCAGCAGTTTGATTTTTACAGCAATTTATGCTCATTTACCATTTATACTGAAGGTGTTCAACAGGTAATTCAGAATAAATTAATTGATGTGTTGACTATTTTCTTCATTTCCTGAGACCTCTTGATTGTTTAGAAATATTTAAGGGAACCATTGAGGATACTCACCCAGATATTTAAGGAATATGGGGCCAAATGTCAAGGAAGAACTCATTGTATTTTTCAGTTCATAAGTAATTGCTGGGTTCACTTTTTAAGACAGTGAGTAAGCATTATCATAAGTCGTAAGTGACAGGCATCAACTAGAAGGGTTTTTCTCTGATGTCATCTTAATTTTGTATTCATGGTAATAATAAATTTAATTTTCTGGGAATCTTTCTCTTGTTGAACTGTATTTCTCAGACCCTCCTCTTCATCCCACACCCCCTTAAAATAATGGGTAGATACAATATGTTCATTTGTGGTCAAGTTCTGTGAATAGTAACTCTTCAGTGCTTCCTTATGTTTGAGATGACTCACTTCCTTTATTTATACCTAAGGATTGATGGTAGTGACATTTAATAACAATGTTTCCTTTATTATTTAGATACAAAGAGGTAAACTGTCTCTCTTCTACTGAATTATTACAAAATAGCAAGTTTGTCAAAATTTTCATGACACGGTTCAAATACACATAAGTTTATGTTCTCTTTCCTTTATAACTTTTATATATTATCTCATGGTAATTGAATAGTCTAGACCATATTTTCCTCATAACAGTTAGCAAGTTCCATATGTTCAGAGCTAAATAAAACATTGCCACATGGTAAATGGCAAAAGGCCCCTCAGGCCTGCTTTAACAGGATTTGCCAAACATCCCTTGGCGTATGTAGTGTTAATGCAGGTAATACCCAGGGTAATATGTTTTGCCGAAGGTTTCCCAATTGTGCTTTTTTGTCTTCATCTGATGAAAAGTTTTGCATATTTCTAATTTTTGATTATGGTTCTGCTCGTAAGAGACCCAGTTAATTGCATAAAAGAAAACAGTTACATCTTGGAACTTAAGATAATGATCTTTAATGGTAGGAAGACCTCGTGATATTATGAAGTAATATATTTAATCACTTCCTGATCACCAGTTAGTATGACCATTAACAAGCACTGCTTTGCATATAGTAACGTGGCATATAGCCTCTTCTAGAACCAGTAATATCCCCCTTTGTTGAAATCTGGTGATTTGGGGCACCTGGGTGGCTCAGTCGGTTAAGCATCTGACTTCGCTGGGTCATGATTTCACGGTTCATGGGTTCGAGCCCCGCGTCGGGCTCTGTGCTGAGAGCTCAGAGCCTGGAGCCTGCTTTGGATTCTGTGGCTCCCTCTCTCTCTGCCCCTCCCCTGTTCGTGCTCTCTCTCTCTCAAAAAGTAAATAAACATTAAAAAAAAATAAATAAATCTGGTGATTTAAAATTATGTTATTTTGAAGTTCTACCAATTGTATCTGGAATATACCACAAGACTGTGCTAGCACATTGTTTTGTATAAACATATAAACATAGCTGAATGTGTTATATTAAGAGATATGTATGACTTATAGGGTTTAGGTATAAAAAAGCCATAGGTCTCTGGATATCCACAAACTGATTCTAAAGTTTATATGAAGAGGTGGTAGATCCAGAATAGCCCAAACAATACTGAAAGAGAAAAAAAAAATTGAAAGACTAATACTACTCAACTTCAAGATTTATTATAAAGTTATAGTAATAAAGATATGGTGGTAATTTAAAAAAAAGGCAAACAGACCAATGGAATAAGATAGATGGTACACAAATAGACTCTCATAAACAGTCAATTGGTCTTTGACAAAAGAGCAAAGGCAATATAATGGACCACACATAGTCTCCTCAACAAACAGTCCTGGTAAAAAGTGGACATTCACATACAACAAAGAGTCTAGACATAGACCTTATATCCTTCACAAAAATTAACCCAAAAGTGGATCACAAAGCTAAATGCAAAATTGTGAAATTCCTAGAAGACAACATAGGAGCAAACCTAGGTGACCTTGGGTATGGTGATGACTTTTTAGATACCACACCAAAGGCATGATCCATGGAAGACATAATTGATAAGCTGGACTTCATTAAAATTGAAAATTTCTGCTCTGTGTCAGACACTTAAGAGAGTGAGAACACAGACTGGGAGAAAATATTTGCAAACAACACTTCTGATAAAAGACTATTCTCCAAAATATACAAAGACTCTTCATATTCAGTAATAAGGAAACAACCCAATTTAACAGATGAGCCAAAGACCTTAACAAACACCTCACCAAAGAATATATACATAGATGACAAGTAAGCATGGGAAAAGATGCTCCACACCATATCTCATTAGGAAAATGTAAACTTAAACCAAGGAGACACTGTTCTATACTTCTACGAACATCCATAATAAGGAGGACTGACAACACCAAATGCAGATGAGAATGGTGCAGAAGGAACTCTCATTCATTGCTGGTGGGAATGCAAACTGGCACAGCCGCTTTGGAAGACGGTTTCTTACAAAAATAGTGATACTCTTACCATAAGCTCCAGCAATTGTGCTCCCTGGGATTTACCCAAAAGATCTGAAAAGCTACAGCCACACAAAATGCTGCATATGGGTGGTGATGGCCGGTTTGTTCATAATAACTAAAACATGGAAGCAGCAAATAAGTCCTTCAGTAGGCGAATGGATTAATGGCCCGTGCTATATCCAAAGAGTATAATTTTATTCAGCATTAAAAGTAATAAACTATCAGGTCATGAAAAGACATGGGAGAACTTTGATGCATATTACTAAGTAAAAGAAATCAATCTGAAAACACTACATAATGTGTGATTCCAACCATATGACATTCTGGAAAAGGCAAAACTCTGGAGACAGTGAAAAAGATTAGTGGCTGCCAGGGATTGGAGAGGGGAAGGATAAATAGATGGAGTGCAGAGGATTTTTAAGCAATAAAAATACTCTGTATGATACAATAATGACCGACACATGTCATTATACATTTGTGCAAACCCATAGAACGCACATCACCAAAAGTGAACTATAATGTAAACTATGCACTTTGGGTGATTATAGTGTGTCAATGTAGGCTCACCAGTTGTAGTAAATTACTACTCTGGTGAGGGGAGTTGATAATGGGGGAGGCTATGCATTTATGGGAATAGAGGGCATATGCAAATCTCTGTACCTCCTTTCATTTTGCTATGAATTTAAAACTGTTCTACAAAATAGTCTTAAAGAAGTAAAAGGGTTTCCTTGAAAGTAAATTTCATTTGAAAAAAAAAAAGAAGCAATATGCAGAAAAAATATTAAAGAGTGAGCTATTCTGTAGGACCCACTCATGGGTGTAATATTGGATACAAGGTAAAACCAGTTAGAGCCAATAAAATGTCCACTAGCAATATGGCTTATAATTTCTACATAGATCTATCTTAAATATGTCTTAGATTGGAAAATTACTCTGGACATCCCAATTCAGGAATCTTCTTTTAAAAATCTATTTGGTTACTTAAAGAATAGAGGAGAGAAAGTTGTAGGAAAGGGTTAGATTTTTTACTGCTATTCAAAAATGCATACCTTGGCAAATCAAAACAAGGGTCTTAGTGCAGACCCAGATTAACTAAGTAGAAGAGACCATCAAATGACATTAGCAGCCATTTTTCTTTTCCAGTCAAAGAGCATATCATGTTTATTTCATAGCTGAAATTTAAGCTTTCTTAAGAAACATGATCTGGAATTATCTTCCCTAACTTTAAGGAATAACTTCTCTCTTTGTTGACTTCCATCGAATCAGTTTACTCAGAAGAAAAATAAAATAAAATGAAACCTAAAAGACCCATTTTGGGGCACCTGGGTGGCTCAGTCGGTTAAGTGTCTGAGTTCACTCAGGTCATGATCTCTCAGTTTGTGAGTTCAAGGCCCAAGAAGGGCTCTGTGCTGACAGCTCAGAGCCTGGAACCTGCTTCAGATTCTGTGTCTCCCTCTTTCTCTACCCCTCCCCCCCAAAAAAAATAAATAAATTTCAAAAAAAAATGAAAAAGACCCATTTCCACAGATTGTATGTAAATAAGCCTTATAAGCCTGTTCTTGCTTTTTTCAATTAAACAATGTATACTATTGACCTTTGTATATGAATAAACCTTAGCTGACTCTGTTTTGTTTTTTGAAAATATTGATTTCTGGGGCACCTGGATGGATTATTCAGTTAAACATTGGACTCTTGATTTGGGCTCAGGTCATGAGCTCATGGATTTGTGAGATGGAGCCCCACGTCGGGCTCTGCACTGACAGCACAGGCTCTGCTTGTGATTCTCTCTCTCCCTTCTCTCTGCCCCTCCCCTGCTCATTCTCTCTCTCTCTCTCTCTCTCTCTCCCTCTCAAAATAAATAATAATCATGAAAAAGAAAATACTTATTTTTAAGTTATTCTCTGAGCAGTTATTTGAATATACCTAGGAATATATTCAAATATACTTAAATATTTCAAATATATTCATATATATGTGTATTTTTGGAATTTTTTTCAATGTTTGTTTTTGAGAGACAGAGACAGAGCTTGAGTAGGGAAGAGGCAGAGAGAGAGGGAGACACAGAATCTGAAGCAGGTTCCAGGCTCCGAGCTGTCAGCACAAGCCCGATGCAGGGCTCAAACCCACAGACCATGATCATGATCTGAGCCAAAGTCAGACACTTAACTGACTGAGCCACCCAGATGCCCCTATATGTGTTTTTAAGTGGCCCACAAGAAGAGAAAAATACATGTATTTTGGAGTTGGGGATTCTCAGTGATGTGGTTGGGAAATATCTTGATTGGTAGTTACTATGTAGAGATGGGCAATTCTCTCTGTTGTGACTCATATAAACAATGACTACTACCATTTCATGAAGTTGGAAGGTAGATGCCTATCAGGTAGGCAGCATATCTAAACAGGAATCAGAACACATGTCCAATAACATACTGAGGCAATTATAAAATTTAAACCAGACTGCACTTTATTTTTAAGATAACCAATGAAGTTCATAATTACCCATATGTATTTCCAATTTAGTGAAAAGGGTTCATATAAATAAAAATATGTGTATATACACTGTGATTTAGTGTTAAGAGACCATCTATAGCAAGTAGATCTGATTGTAAATTCTGGTACAATTTTTAATTTGCTGCATGATCTTGGGGAAATAACATTTGTTTGACCTCAGTTTATTTATTTTTTTTATAGATAAAAGAAAAAGTAAAAATTAGCCAGCTGGTTTATGTTTATTATAGAGGGAGATGATGTATCTAAATGACCTTAGGACAACCATACTTAGTATATAATGATTTCACTATTGTATCTTTAAAATAATTTTCTATAATATATACTTTTTAAAGCACTTAAATACATATTATTTTTTGTAATACCTTGTTCAAGTTAGAAATTCTGTATAAAAATACTGATGTATAATAATTTAGGCAATGATCATTCTAAGTTTTTACATTTTTATTTCTATTACCTACACACATTGGCATAAGGTTAATTTCTGGTATTATTCCACCACCTGCTTATTACATTATCACCACATCTTCCATGGTACCTAACTAATTCTTCCAATGTATTCATCCAAATGGCTAGTGCTGACATATCTAATGAAGATCACATTCTATAGCAATTTGAGTGGCAAACATTGAAAAAGAAAGAAACAGACTGGGTCAGCAAAAATAAATAATGTCTATACTCGGCATTGCCTTTTCCCTTACATATAATATTGTCAAAGATAACAATACTGTTCCATTTGTGAGGCACTTTTAAAGAGTTGAGGATTAAATGTCATGCCTGGTTATGGCTTGTTGTGATAAGATTTTTATTCCAAAGACCATCTTTGTAATGATTCATATTTATTCAAGTTTGTGTGTGTTTATAAACAATTTTGTATCTTCAACCTATTCTTTATCAGAAGAAGCTTCTTTGTTTTTGAAGCATACAATGTTAAATGGGATTTACCAGCATTGAAGTTCAACTGGAAATACATTTAACATGTTATGCAAAATGCCCTTTATTTGTGACACATTTAAATTTGCTAAAATAGAAGACTCAATATCTTTCTCTACCTGAAGGGGAGAGAGGTCAGGTGACACAGTGAATTAACTTTAAGGCTGTCTCTTTTCATCTCTGATGATCTGAAGGTCACATTTACTTATATTGACTTACAAATGGGAAGTAGAGTAGTTCTAGAAATCACCCATGTACCACACAAATTACCAATCATGGAGATCTACACTCAGAAGCATCCCAAACAACAACAAGGGAAAAATGAGATTAAAAAAAAAAAAAAGATACACAAAGTCTTTACAAGGAGTTTTTTGTAGGAGGCATGATGAGTTCTAACTGTAATTCTTAATGCCCTCCATAATGTTATATAGTGATAAGGCTTAGTAATCCTTTTTCCATTTATTCTTTTCTTTTTAATTTATTGAGAAAACTATGAAATAAGAAAACCCAAGTAAGCTAGTCAAGGTCAAGGTCACAGAGTAAATTAGTGCAAGACTCAGAGGGAGCCATTATGTGTGTTGAATCTCTTTGTCAAAGTTAGTGGAATCACTGCAATACACTGAAAACATCTGCTTTGTTGATTTCTCTACTGCCTCCTGTCACTCTTCTGAGTGAAAGTGTAAACCTTTAATATTTAAATGTTTACTCTTAATTGACTTTAATCTTTATTGTTTCTTTATTGTGATTTACTTAAACTAGCATTATATTTTCCAATCCAGTTATATACTAGAAAGCTAATAGAATATATAACCATGATTATTATTAAAACGAACAGAATCATGGATATCTTAAGTATTTTCAAGTGCACGACTTTAGGATGTATTAAGTACCTGGAGATTACTTGGTTTTCCTGTGAACCCTGAAAAACATACTTCCTACATTCCTATTTTCTGTTCTTTGTTGCTGAGAGTATTATACAGTGGATCTTGTCAAGCAATCTGGCTTAGAATATTATCTCTTTATAGAGCTGTCTCTATAAAGTGTATGGAGGATTGGGAAGATTACCCTGGGCACCATAATTTAGGAATAATCTCTTTTGAGACTGGCCTACAAAATTCAGTGATGAACTAGAGACGGTTGTGGTGAATCTTCAAACTGGTGCCAATGATGCCAGAAGGTCATACACCATAGCCAATAATATCTCATTCCTTCCCAGCCCATACAACTACCACCATGAGAAAAACAGAGAACTCTATCCCTTCCACACATTTTTCTAAGGAGATACTTATTAGCTTTGTAGTGCCCTTATGCTTCTCTTTAATGTGATTATATTGTTCAAACAAGTAGATGAGACAATGGAATTATCCTGTATCCATTCACTTTCAAACTTTACTTGTGTTTCTGCTCTTTACTCCCTTCAAAATGGAAATAAGATAGTTTGAAGTAAATAAGGCCATCATTTTGCAAAGGTATTTATTTCATTTATAAGAAAAATTTTTACTTATCTAAAAAGTTTTGTACAACAATGGTAATTACAAAAATATTCACGAGATGAGGATGTGGTATTTGAAAAGATATATTCAAAATTCACGTATCTACAATAAATAGAGAGAGCACAAGAGAGGGAGGGGCAGAGGGAGAGGGAGAGAATCCAAGGAAGGCTCTGCACCTAGCACAGAGCCTGACGTGGGGCTCAATCCGATGGTTCGTGAGATCATGACATGCACGACCCGAGCCAAAATCAAGACTTGGGCACTTACCCGGCTGAGCCACTCAGGTGCCCCAGTGACTTTATATTTATAAGTGGAAAATACAATGATTGTTTTCACAGTGTAAGAGAATCTGAATAGAGCTATTCTTTATTTTCTGAATATGAATGGATTTCTGAGTGAGGGGCACTTTTTTTTCACTATGAAAGTTACAGCTACCAGTTAGATCATGTAAGAAGGAGGTAGATGATGACGACGACGACGAATGATGATAAGGAGATAGACATATACGTATGCATATATTTGAACACAATTTTAACACTTCTATATTTTCCACACTTTGACTTGTCCTATTAATGGGAGGTTTCTCTCCAGTTTACACTTTTAAGTATCAATCTCTTCAGAAGTTTTTTACTTATACCTCCTTTCTCTTACTTACTATTTTCTGTCACATTTATCAGTTACCAACTTATTGTTTTCCAAAGACCCCAAAATAATTTCCCAAATGATATATCCAAGCTTCAGGTATTTACTCTTCTGTCACTGATTATTTTCTCAAACTTGACACATTGCATAACCCCAAATATTCAGAGCATGCTTTTGCCTCCAATCTGTTGCTGAATGTTTTTATTGGTCTGTTTTTACTCTTCTTCCTTTCATATATATTCAGAAATATGGTTTAAATTGTATATAAAAATGCAAATGGTAAATTTTTTAGTGTATTCTGCCCTGAAATAAGACTATATTGAAACCCATTTTTTAAAAAATCTAAATCTTGTTACAATAATTTCCCCGAACCAGATCCTAACAATATATTTACACCTATAAAACTTAGAGACATTGCAGACATCCACATGAAAAAACATGCATTTATTTCTAGTGTGACTATAACAAATTCTCTTAAGACTAGTGCCAGATATATTGTACTCTGATTCTTCCATTTACAAAATTGAGAGGATGTAAAACCTCTAAATTTCTAAAATCTTTTTCATCCAAATCACATTCAGTGTTTATTTGAACTGTGTTGCTACCCACCAAAGCGATTTGTTTTCGTTGAAATGAAAATAAGAAACTTACTCAATACAGAGAAATACATTTATTTGATTTTTTCCTTAGGTTCAGAGTCAACATTGTAATTGCTCTTCAGTTAGTTTTTCAGTGTTTTCCTACTATTACTAGAAAATAAAAAGACAACCTTTTTGACGTTGTGTATGTCTTCATTTGTGATCTTTTGTCCAATTAAGCTAAAGGACTATCACAGTAATGCTATTCTGACTTTTAGACTTTACATTTTGGATTTATTTATGTTACACTGTTAGCAAATATTGGTCCTATGAGATTCAATGAAATTTATATAATTTCTAATTTCTAGCAAGTTCTTTGACTTTTAAGTGCATTTGTACCATTAAACTGCTCTGCCTAAACTTTATATTCTTTTACATGTGTTTATGTAGAAAAATGTAAAATTGATTGCAAATTTCAGACAATTTCAGATGATCTGCCATTTTTAAAGTAGATAAATTAATTTGTTTGTCAGTTTGCTCCCTTTTTTCTTAGAAAAAAATAGTTGTTTGTTCAAATATATTTATATTTACATTCTACTGAATTATTTATTCATTGAAGCTGCCTGTAGGAGTAAATCGTTCTTTTTTCCCATTTCTTTCCAAATTAGAAATTAGAGCTATCCCTTTTAAACTTCCTTGCTGAATCTTCTAAAATTCTTTGATTATGGTTCAAAAACATTATAAAGACTCTATGTTTTTACTTTTATTTTTTTGAAATACTCATAATTAGGTACGTGTAATTAAGTCTTTCATTAAAATTGTCTTAATTACTTTTGTTTCAATAAAAATGACAAACAAATACCTTGAGTCTATTTAATGCCTTAATTGTTCCCCATGAGTTAGATTACACAGTAAGGACCAGATTCATAAAATATTTTATGCACCATTTCCTTCAGGACTTTAAATGCTTTCCTCAAATTAGAGATTTCTGGGCAAAATACAAATAATTCTGATTTATATAACAATCCCTAGAGAGAATTTACTTTTCCCTTATTATACACTTCACTGTGTGCTATGCATAACTTGAGAGGAACAATTCACTGATAAGGAAACATGCAGTGGCCTAACAAATTACTGTAAACTTTTTTCTTCCAATTTATAGAATATTGCAGACAACGACAAGGTAGCCTTAGACACAAACATCAACAGGCATGTATGTCATTTCCTACAAACTGTGTGACAATTAAAGAGATTAAAAGGTCATGTGAGGATGTCATAACAGAGCTACATTGTCATCATGCAGGTTGGATTTCATAAGCCTGGAATCAGGTTTGTAGATTCAGAAATACTTTTCTAAGATGAAGGAAAATATCCTTTGTTCTTGAATTCCATTCATACTAAACTATCAGCTAATACCAGCTTATCCATTTTCTTTTCTCTTGTGTTTTTCACATCCACCAAGTCAAAAATTACTGGTTTTCTGTGTTAGTTTGACTGAGCTTTGCTAGATGGCTGGCTAAATAATTTGATCAAATAAGCAGAGTTTCTAAATTACTTCTTTTAGTGAGCTTGTTTCCATTTTAAGAGGACTACTCAATGTTTCATGTCAAAATAGGGACATTTTTGAGAATTTCTAGTAGGCTGGTAGAATTAGAAATCTATTTAGAAGAGTGCAGAATTATTAGATTAAAGTAGTTATCAAATAACAAAACAAGAATTTCCATGAGTGTGTCCCCTCCATTCTTCCCCCCCTCCCATTTTATTTTCTTTAATTCCTATCACTACCTAAAAATCATTATTTATGTCAACCCCACTAGAATGTAAGTTTGCTTACAATAGGGACTTATTTTACTGTTCACTTTTGTAGCCCCAACAACTACAATAGCACCTAACATAATAGAAATTTAATCATTTTATATGTTAAATGAGTGCTTCTTTGTCACAAGAGGACAATAGGACTCAGACATCTTGTTGCCCCCAAAGAATCACATTTTCCTATAGTCCATGCCAATCTGTTTCTTCTGGTTTTACATTTCTAATTTTTTTAATGTGTTTATAAAGTTGTTACTATATTTACCATCTAAGTACTTATTTTCTCCAAAATACATTCAAATTCTAACTAAATCAAATATTACTCTCTATACATTTATATTTGCAGTATGACTTAATATACCAACCAAAAATATTCACTTCTGTTTCTCCAGGTTTAAAGAGACCTTTGTTTTTCTTCTATGCAAAACATTGGGGTTTAGAATTCTGGTGACAAATGCAGGAGATTTAGAACCAGAAAAACCTGTGTTTGAATCTGAGTTTTGCCCTTTGCTTCCTATATTCTATTGGGAATACTGTTTACCTCCCCAAAAACCTTAGTTACATCTTCTGTAAAATTGGAAATAATAATCCTATTCAAGCCACACAACAGAATCAAGAGGATGAAAAAAGTTTGAAATTGCTTTATAAACACTAGAGAATTATGCTTATGTCTTTTTTTTTTCTATTAAACTGACTAATAAAACATTTCTTTGAAGTATTATGTAAGAGATCTTCAATTCTTGCATCCAACTCAACTATATTTATAATTGAAATCGTTGGAATATTAAATTTAACACAATCAAGGACTCCAATTCTGTAAAACCATTTCTACTAATGACTTCATTATCATTTTATAGAATTTTGCTGAGTGCTGTTGGGGAATATCAAAAAAGATATGAACTGTTCTTGAAAAAAGTTTAAAATATAATCTTAGGGGTGCCTGAGTGGCTCAGTTGGTTGAGCAGTCAACTCTTGATATCAGCCAAGGTCATGATCCCAGGTTCGTAGGATCGAGCCCCACATTGGGCTCCATACTGGGCATGGAGCCTGCTTAAGATTCTCTCTTTCCTCCCTCCACCCCTCTCCCCTGCTCATGCTCTCTCTCTGTAAAAAAAAAAAAAAAAAAAAAAAGATAATAAAATAAAATCTACTCTGAAAAAATAAGTGAAAATGAAATAAAAGTGGGTTAGATAATGCAGGAAGAATGTGAGCATAGTCATTTATCTATCCAGCATTTTTTCAACCAAATAAATAATGTTACAAATCCCAATAATAAAGAGATTTTAAATATAAAAAGTCAGAGCTGGAATCCAAATTTAAATCTATCCAAACTCCATAAATTTTGAAGAATTTCAAATTGCCACAGTAAATATAATACATGACTAACGGAAGTGTATAAAGTCAACTTGGAACCTAGCCTCCTGAATATGAGGCAGAAACTATTAAAGTAAATTGAAGAGTTATTCGCTCAAACACACACCACCTGATTTAGAAGGCTGAGGGATGGTGATTGCAATATGTCATAAAAAGTTGAACATTCCACATGGCTTTTCTTTAGTGTGATAATAAAGAGAACCATGCACATCCTTTCAAACAACTATACCAGGCCAGCAGCTTTTGGCAATTTAAAGTAGTCTATAAAGCTCTTCTCTATGTCAAGGAATGCATACCTGGACAAAGATGAGGCAGGATTGTTTGACCACTGTATTAGTAAACACAAGATATGGCAGTTACTTGTTATGGATTGAATTGTCCCCTGGAAATTCATAGAATGAAACCCTAAACCTGACCATGACTGTATTTGGCAACAGGGCCTTAAAGGAGGTAATTAAGGTTAAATGGTAAGACCCTAATCTAATGGTATTTGTGTCCTTCTAAGAAAAAGAAGAGATACTAGGAGTATGTGTGCAAAGAAGAAAGGCCATGTGAGAACACAGCTAGAAGGCAGCTCTCTGCAAGTCCAGGAGAGGCCTCAGGAGAAACCAAACCTAACTCGTGGATCTTAGACTTTTAGCCTCCAGAAGCGTAAGAAAATAAATTTGTGTCATTGAAGCAAGCCAGTTTATGGGGTTTTGTTATAGCAGCCATGGCAGATAACACATCACCCAAAGCATCATTAAGCAATAGTGGCAGTTGAGGAAATGACATTTACTGTGAAAGCGGATAAAAGAGTCAAAAAGACCAGGAACAAGAACTAAGGGGATAGCATATTTGTACAAGCTACTTGAGGATATCATCAGCAAAGCTGGTTACAAGGTAATTTGTGGCCAAACTCGCCCAAACACCACCAAGTTCAAAGCAAATGTGTACTGTAATAGAAAGCAACATGATAAAGAAAACCATATTTGGCATACAAGTTTTATAGTGTTTTCATCCAAACCAGGCATAAACATGCTAAGATTTGAGATTCTCCTCCTAGGATGTTCAAGTCTACAACTTTCTCCTTTTTCCATATTTCAGTTCAATTTCTGAATAGGTAAGTACCTCTAGAAAAAAGACTATGAAAGAATTATAGAGGGGAGTGAAGGGGCAAATCCTAATGTAAGTGAGTGAAATCCACTCCAAACCTGGATAAATTTACCATTATTCAATAATGAAAAACGAGAAAAAACTGGTAAATTTATGAATAAAAATATTAAGATTCCATAACATAAAGGAAGAAAATGCATATGACTCAAGAAATGGTTGAAAAAATGAAAATATTTTTTATTTTAGACTGTAATAATTGTGTACTTTAAAGTGAAATGAAAATTCTGAAATGTACACTAGAGAGAAGATAATATAGTAACAGATTGAGAAAGAAAGCATAATTGATTTATTAAATTTAAACTGTTATGAAAAGAAGCAATGATAGCTTTTATGAAATATATTAGAAACATTAAAAAAGTAAATTTTGGACAACTGATAATCATAACAGCACTGTGGGTCATCTGTGTATAAGATGCTCTCAGAATTATGATCAAGGATATGATAATTATGGAAAACACTTAATAGAAATACAATACATAAATAAATGATGTTGTCTATCCATCCATTCAGGTCAAATATTTACTGACTTTTGTGGACTTGTAGAAGGTATAATCCAGGTACTATATTTGGCACTAGGGTCTATCTTATGAACATTAACAGACCCAATCTTGCCTGATATTACATTATGTAACTTAAAGTCCAGAGTGGAGAAAAATAATAATAAAAAATACATCCATACATACTGAGAGACATACATATGCATATATTTCAAGGAATGCATACCTGGACAAAGATGAGGCAGGATTATTGACCACTGTACTAGTAAACACAAGATATGGGCAGTTACTTGTCATGGATTGAATTGTCTCCTGGAAATTCATAGAGTGAAACCCTAAACCTGACCATGACTGTATTTGCACACACAGACACACATACCTTGAAATGACGCAGACATCTAGAAAGGCTTCCCTGGAAAGGATGTAACAGTCCTATTGCCAGCTGAGGAATAAGCAGGAAATACACAGGAGAAGTGAGAATATTCTCTGTAAGAGAGAATTGCTGAGTAAGATCAAGTTCCCATGCCCAGCAATTACTATTCCTCACTGTCCATATGAGGGACTGAAAGAAGTTTGGTGGAGCTGAATCAGACAGAGAAAAAAAAAGAAAAAGGCAACACTGTGATTATGAATGGGGCTGAAGAAGTAGTCAGGTTTTGAGCCAAGTCATTGCAGGCTCCCATAGAGTTTGGTCCCCGCCTATGATCAGTAGAAATCCAGTGAACTATTTCAAACAGAGGAAGGAGAAGGAAGTGAGATGTGAGAGCAGGGAGATGATATGATTAGATTTGAAACTTTAAACTATATTTTTGGCTGAAGATTAAAGAGGACAAAAAGCATGACTGGACTAATCATGTGTATATTGTAGGAGTCGGTTTAAGTCGTATCTTATACAACTCGGTTAAGCAGCAGGAGAGAAAAATGCATAGATGCGGGGATATTGAAGAAGTGAAATCCATACACCTTGGTGATGAACTGCCTCTAGGACCCTGGCTATAGGCCTATGGAATTTGATGCAGTAGTGGAGGTAGTCTACTCATATACTTTGGATCACTGTACCCTGATGTGTGTTTACTCCCAGAAACTGGCACCTTCATCTCCTCCAGAGTGTTGTCCTCAGGCTCATGGAGGGTTCCTTAAAATCAACTCAGTTCTCATGACTCTCAGACACAGCTTTGTATAACTCCTAGGAAATGAGACTAAATAGAACATAGACTATATCCACTCAGGGAAGATAACAGCTCTCTCTCCCTTTAGCTTTTGAAACTTTTTAATTATGCTTCTCCCTCAGGGTTATGTGATGAGCTTTCTTTGGTGAGGGGGTGGGATGCAGTTGAATTTCATTAAATACATGTTGTATAACAAACAATACTGACAATCAGGTATGGTGTGCTTGGAATAATTCAGAGTGTAATGACCTCCATAAGACCCTCATTTACCTTATTCCACACAATATTATATATTCCTTAACCTAGTAATGTAACCAGTTACCAATCAATGGCCAAACTGTCAGGTTTTTCTAAGACAGAAGAAAGGAGTACAATGCTACTCTTAATTTTCTCTTTCCTCCCATTCAATCAGATGACTGGTTGCATATTTATAGTTTCCTCACGCATATTTATGCTTTCCATAATAGCAAATTCTACAATGTTTGATGCATGAAAACAGGTATGGTAAAACATTAATGAATACCAAGAACTGAGCCATCCAATGATAGTTTGGACTTCCCTTCTTTAAAAAACACGTGGTCATAATCCCTTAGAAGTTTTCTGAAATGGGGGCACCTGGGTGGTTCAGTTAGTTAAGCACCAGAGACTCTTGATTTTGGCTCAAATCACAAACCCCATGTCAGGTTCTGCCACTGACAGAGCAGAGCCTGCTTGCAATTCTCTCTCTCCCTCTCTCTCTGCCCCGCCCCCACTTGCACCTGCACATGCACAAGCTCTCTCTCTCTTTCTCTCTGTCTCAAAAACAAATAAATAAGCCCTAAAAAAAGGTTTTCTGAAATGACTTTAACTCTTGGAACTCCCATTCCCCAACACTCACACACAAACACACACACACACACACGCATGCACGCACGCACACACACACACGCACACGCACACACATCCACCTCCTTTTGCACTGTGTCGCCCAAAAGGCAGGTAGCTGTGATACGCTTAGAAGACTTCCCTCACCTGTCCATTCCCATGACCAGTGCATCCAGAAAAACAAAAGAAAAATATTGGGAGTTGAAAAGATAAATTTTTTGTAATCTAACTTTCCTATTCTTTCATTTCTACCATTAGATCCCAGAAATCTTTCCAAGAAGAACCCTTTCCTTTCAGAAAGCATAGATTCAGCTTTTCATGATGTCGTGTCTGCCATTTTTTTCTTATTGAGAACCATTTGCCATGTATTTTTATGACCATATATATATGTGTATACACATATATATATGTAAATTATATGTGAACCCAATATTCACACCTCTACACATAGAGGAAAAGCTCCTGACATCTTTTCTCTCATCTGTAACATGTTACTTTAACTATTGCCTTTGGAAGCTGAGGTCCATTGATCCTAAGAATGCCAGAGAATTGTTTTTATTAATTAATTGATTATTTAGGAGAGTTTTAGATTTCAGATTATTGAGCAGATAATACAGAGTGTTCCCACATATCTCCTCCCCTCCTCTTATTTCCTTTATTAATAACATCTTGTGTTAGTGGGATACATTTGTTACAATTGATGAGCTAATATGGATACATTATTATTAACTAAAGTCCATAGTTTACATTAGGATTTGTGTGTGTGTGTGTGTGTGTGTGTTGTATAGTTCTACAGTTTTGACAAATGCATATAGCTAATATTACAGTATCATACATAATAGTTTCACTGCCCTAAAAATCTTCTGTGCTTATTAATTCTCATCCTCAACCCCAGACAGCCACTAATCTTTACACTGTCTTTATAGTCTTGTCTTCCCCTGAATATCACATAAATGGAATTGGACAGCATGTAGCCTTTTTAGAATGACTTCTTTCACTAAGCAATATACCTTTAAGGTTTCTCCATGTCTTTTCATGGCATGATAACTAATTTATTTTTATTGATGAAATATATTATGCTATGTAGATATACCCTAGTTTGTTTGCCAATTCACCTTTTGAAGAAGAAACAACCAAGAGCTTGTTTCAGGTTTTGCCCACCCATTTTTGCTAACAGGTGTTTAATTCCACTTCACAATCAAATTGCTACTATGCCATGGTAGAAAATGTACTTCCCATTGTTGTGGTTCTTAGTACATTTTTCTAGTCTGGCAGTGGTGAAACATACTTTTTTCCAGTGAAACACAGTCTTAATCGGTGGCAGAATTTGTCCACAGTCCATTATGGCAAAGTCCTAAAAATTTTCTCTGCTGTAACTCTGTGTAGGGTAAGTGTTGCATAAAGTAGAATATGTATCTATTCTGGACAAAACCAAAATAAAGCACTAGTCCAATTATCTCTGCACTACCTAATATGATGCCTTCACTTCTTCCCATGGTGCAGAATCACCATACATTTTTCAACCAGGCTTCAGTGTCTGCTGGGCAAATTGTGGATTATTTACCTGGCTCGATTTCATCAAGTTCCATCAGGAAACTGGGGAGCTTCCTTTGGTTAGCAGGAAGGGAATCTCTTATTCACGTGAAGGGGCTATCCAGTTTTCTGGAAGTTTTCTCACCAGCCCACAAGAGGTTCAATCTTCTCATGGATGCTATGCACACTCACAGACTTGCCAACGTTTCTTCTCTCCTTTACATCTATTTAACACCCATCACTTCAGAATTTAAAATTCTGGTTCATTGTATAGACATATCACTTTGATGGTATCAATGCCCCAGTGTTTATTTTTCAGAATTATTTTTAAGAGTTTTCCTGCTCATTGCTATAGAGAAGAAAGATATAAGGAACAATGATGGAACATTACAAAATTACCGAAATTTTCTTTGCCTCAGATAAATGACTCAAATAATTCTATTTATATACAGCCTTGTTATTTAAATTATTTTTATTCCTAATGGTAGAAAACATTGTATTATATAAAATAAATATTAATTTAAAATAAAATATATAAGCTACTCACACAGAGATTTTTTTTTTTTGAAATCAGGGCCATTATTATGCATGAAATTTAAAATTATAGATAATCCCAATAATTCAACATTTTAGGTACTACACAAAATGACTATTATTAAAAGTGAAATGTTTAAATGCCATTCTAGTTCCATTCAATACATAGGTTTAGAGAAAAAAAATTAATGAAGTCAAATTTTTAGTCAGTGAAATGCAATAATTATCTGAAATATAATGATCTGAAATCTGTGTGATTTTTGACAAATGCATGCATCTGAGTAATCCACATGTCTATCCAGATGTACATGTTTCTTCTTACCCCTTTACATTCAGTGACAACCACTTCTCTGCTTCTATCATCTTGGGTTAAATTTGCTTTTTCCACAACATCATATGCATGCAAGAGATACAGTTTTCAGTCCAGCTTCTTTGACTCAGAATAAATGTTTGCAGATTCCGATGGGTTATTATGTCTATCAGTATTTTACTCTTTTTTGTTTTCAAGGAACATTCCATTATATGAATTTAGTATAATTGTTTACCCTAGTCTCCTGTTGGATGTTTGTTTCATGTTGGAGAGTAGATCTGGACCAGCTACTCCATCTTGTTTGAAAGCAATGGTCCATTTAACTTCCTGAAAACACTGGTTAAGAATCATAGCATATATAGTATTAGTGCAATCCCAATCTTGAGGCTCTCAGACAGAGCTCAGAAGCCCAAGCACATATTGTTCATAGGTATGTTTGGTCATGAGATACATGAATGAAGAAGGAGGCAAGATTCATCTTGGCTCAGGAAATGCATCACCAATGGGGTTCTTTCAACTTTCATATTGTTTCAGCCGTTGTTCCTCAATTATAGGTTACAAAATCTTGAAATCCTCAAGTACAGTGTATTTGGATGCTTATTTTGAACAGTGCAGAACACATAACAAGATTAAAAAGATTTCTTGTTTAGGGGCACCTGGGTGACTTGGTTGAGTGTCTGACTTGGGCTCAGGTCATAATCTTGTGGTTTGTGTGTTCGAGCCCCACGTTGGGCTCTATGCTGACAGCTCAGCCTGAAACCTGCTTAAAATTTGGTGTCTCCCTCTCTCTGCCCCTTCCCCTGTTCATGCTCTGTCTTTCTCTCTCAAAAATAAATAAACATTAATTTTTTAAAAATTCTTTGCTTATTTTAGATCTGGTACACTTCTATATATTCACTGAATTGATATTGAAAGGAATTTAAGGATCAAAGTCTCAGACATCCTTAAGGCTGGAGGTATGACAGTCATGTGGTTATGTCACTCATGTCTCCCTTCAAAAATCAGCCTGCTGTTCAAATGCATGGAGCTCATTTGGTTCTATGCATTAGCAACATCAGGACCCACTTCCGCTTTTAAGTAGGGACTGCACTCTTCTGGGCCAGCTCCTGGCCAATAGGCTAGTGTGGGACATGTCCTGGGGCTGAACTACTTCTGCTCAATGTTGGACTTCCTGTTAGATAATCTTTGCTCTGGAAATGCTATTGGGTTGACTAAAAGTGTCATTTCTACATCTTGGTTTGAGGCTCTTCTTGGCCATTCTGTCCACCCCCCAATCCATGTTTTTTTTTTCCCTTTTGAACCTAATTCTGTCTATTTTATGCTGTCTGTGGCAATGTCACAGCTGTCTATTCACGTTTATAAGTGCATCAATGGAATTTCTAAATATGAAGCCTCTATACTTTCCTCTTGATTTAGCTGGGTACTTCAGGAAGCCAGTGAGGCCAGCACTGAGGCAGATTTAGAAGTGCAGAAGATTTATTGAGGAAGAAGGAAGGCACCTGTAAAGTAGAAACAAGCAAGAAAGCCTTTGGAACATGATTTGCAAATTTAGAACTAGTAATTCTGAAAGAAAATTTTTTTTTCTGTTTAAAAATGTATCAGTTGATGATTTCTGTAAGCCATTCTCATAGGTATACTATTGCAAAATCTTGAAACTTCATAATGAGTTTTGTGTTTTCACTAAAAATCTTACCTCTTTTGCTAAACTTAAAATGTTTCCTCTGGTTCCACAGATACATGTGTGATATACTGGTTTAAAAACCGAAGAGTGGCAAAATAATGCAATTGTTTTTATTAGCCTGAGACTTTAAAAGACTTAATGCAAAAGAAACTGTTGCGAGTGATATTGTTATAAGTAGGTTTCTCAGCATAATTTTTGCTTTAAAAGTCCCAGTGAAAGAACCACATGGCTCTGTAACACCAAAACAAAATTTTCCTTCATGAAACATTTAAAATAATCCCTCAGTCCCAGAAGTTTCTTTTTATGTATTAGAATTCTGAATGGAAACTCTGAACTCATTAACTTCTACCATTTATCCCTTATTTTCTGGATGAGTACTGTAATCAAAATTATATTTGCTTTGCAGTGCTTTGGTAATGTAATAATACATCACCAGGGTAAATTCCTCATAGCATACCTCTTCAGAATCTGCAAACTCCTGGCATCCAATGTGTATCTCTAGCGACTGATAATTATATGTGGTTTTGTGCAAAATCTGATAGAAAGACAGCTATCCATCCTTCTTCATTCATTTCTTCCCTTTTTCACTCATTCAGTAAGCATGCATTCAGTGTGCATCATGTGCCATTTAATGAGTACATATAGATATAGTCCCTGACATCAAGGAGCAAATAAACATCTCTGTTTTTTTTTTTTTTTTTCCCCTTTAGAGCTTACAACGATATTGAAATGAATACACTGCTTTACAATTTATATGCAATTGTTTGAGTTGGATGCATATAAAAATCTTGTCCTGTCTAAGCACCTTCATTCCTCTTCATAGACTGGCAAGAGGTACAGAACTAGTAACATTGTGTTATATATGTAAAATTCTGTCATATGTAGCCTGTCTTTCTGTGCTCTTGTAGTTCTAAGAAATCTCAGACTGATTTTCTCTGGTCCTGATATAGTCAGCAGCTTACTTTTATGTCATCATAAACCATAGAGGCACCTAAGCTTCATCTTCCTTTTTGGATGAACTTAAGGATGCCTGAGGTTTTGAGTGAATATGGGTTTTGCACAGGTTGGATCAAATGGATGTGGAGTTCTCAGGGGATTGATAAATTCAGCCTAGCCGGATGCTGGCTGGGGTTTTCATGGTCAACCCCAGAACGAGTAAAGAAAAAAAGGTAACTGGTTTCTGACTTTCACAGGGCTCCCTGGCAGAGGTAAGAAGAGTGTTCGGTGCTGAAAACATTTCAAGAGAATTGAAATTCCATCAGCTTTTTATGGTCCCCCTAACCCCCAGCCTATAATTTCAGATTGGCCTTTAAAAACAGTGACTTTGGACTCAAAAGTCAAGAATTTGCTGCCTTTGTTTTTCTGTTCAGGTCTACTGATCTAGGGTGGAACTTGACATGTTTTCTGATACAAATATAAGAATAGACCATTATGTTTAAGACAATAAATACGTACTTCTAAATATCGTGTTACCATATTGTTCTAGCTATTTATGACTATCCACTCATGCAAGTTTGTTGTTTAAATTAAGACTGTTTTTTAAAGCCATTTAAAGTTCAAAGCAAAATTGAAGAAAAGGTACAGAGATTTCCTGTGTACCTCCACTCTTCCCACATGTTTAGCCCTCTTCGTTAATGTCCAGCTGAGGGGTAGTATTCCTCTCGCAAATTTCTGATATTACTAACTTGTGGCCTTTCTTTCTTTCTTAAGAAGCCTAGCTAGAGGCTATCAATTTTATCTATCTTTTCAAAGAGCCAGTGACTCATTTTTTCATTTTTTTTCTCTAATTACTATAATTTATTTTCTTCTGATTACTTTGGATTTAATTTGCTCTTTTTTTTTTTTTTTTTTTTCTAGTTTCCTGAGGTAGAAACTTCTATAATCTGAGATCTTTCTTCTTTTTTATTAAATGCACTCAGGGCTATAAGTTTCCATTTAAGTACTGCTTTTGCTGTATCCCACAAAATCTGTTTTTTTTTTTTAATTTAAGTTATATTTTCAGTTTCATTCAGGTCAAGATATTTTTTATTCCACTTGAGAATTCTTCTTTGACCCATGTTTTTTTCTGGAGGTGATTGTTTAAACTACATGTATTCTATCATTTTTCTGATTTCTTTCTGTTATTAATTTCTAATTTATTCCTCTTTTTTTTTTCCCTGATTACTTTCCTTGCTTTGAAGTCTACTCTGTCTAAAATTAATTTAACTACTGCTTTCTTTGGATTAGTGTTAGTATGGTATGTTCTTACCATCCATTTCTTTAAATACAATTGTGTCTACATACTTAAAGTGGGTTTCTTGTAGGGGAACATATAATAGGGTATCATTTTTTGATCGACTCTGATAGTGTCTGCCTTTGAATTGTTGCATTCAGACCAGTGACAATCAAATTGATTATTGGTTTAGCTGTATTAGTAGCTACCATATTTGTTAATATTTTGTATTTCTTGTGCTTATTCTTTGTTCCTCCTTTCACTTTTTCTGTGTTTTGTGATTTTAACTTTGATTTTGTATAACTCTATTTCCTCTTGTTACTTAAAATATTTGGTTATACTTTATTTTTATTTTAATTTCAGTACAGTTAAACATGGTGTTATATTAATATTTCATTTATACAATATAGTGATTCAACAATTCCATACATCGCCCAGTGATTATCGTGACAAGTGTACTCCTTAATCCCCATCACCTATTTCACCCATTCCCTCACCCACCTCCCTCTGGTGACCATCAGATTATTCTTTATAGGTAAGAGTCTGTTTCTTGTTTTCTTTCTCTCTCTCTTTTCCTTTGCTCATTTGTTTTGTTTATTAAATACACATATAAGTGAAATCATATGGTATTTGTCTTTTTCTGACTGACTTATTTTGCTTGGCATAATACTGTCTAGTTCCATTCACATCATTACAAATGGCAAGATTTCATTCATTTTTATGGTTGAGTAATATTACATTGTGTATATCTATCTATCTATACCTATATCTATATCATCTATCTAATCTATATATCTATCTATATCTATCTATCTATATACTTATATATCTCTGTCTCTATATATCTATATATCATAATTTTATCCATTCCACTATCAAAGGACACCTGGGCTGCTTCCATAATTTGGCTATTGTAAATAATGCTGCAATCAACATAGAGATACATATATTCCTTTGAATTAGTGTTTTGCTATTCTTTATATTAATACCCAACACTGTAATTACTGAATTATAATAGTTTTATTTTTAACTTTTTGAGGAGTCTCCATAGTGTTTTCCACAGTGGCTGTACCAGTTTGCATTCCTACCAACAGTGCAAGAGGGTTGCATTTTTTCCACATCCTTGCCAACAGTTGTTTCATTTTTTGATTTTAGATATTCAGACAGATGTGAGGTGATACCTCTTTGGAATTTTGATTTGTATTTCCCTGATAAATGATGATGAGCATCTTTTCTTGTGTCTATTGGCCATCTCTATGTCTTCTTTGGAAGACATATGTCTTTCTCTATGTCTTTCTTTGGAGAAATGTCTGCTTGGTTTTTAGTTGGATTATTTGTTTTTTGGGAGTTGAGTTTTATAAGTCTTATATTTTGGATATTAACCCTTTATTGGATATGTCTTTTGCAAATATCTTCT
The DNA here is from genome assembly GCF_023721935.1 of Panthera uncia. NCBI lineage: Eukaryota > Metazoa > Chordata > Mammalia > Carnivora > Felidae > Panthera > Panthera uncia. The sequence continues at coordinate 34,626,675 of NC_064810.1, forward strand.
CCCATTACATAGATTGCCTTTTAATTTTGTTGATTGCTTCCTTCACTGTACAGAAGTTTGTTTGTTTTTTTGTTTTGTTTTTTTTTGTTTTGTTTTTTTTTTGTTTTTGTTTGTTTGTTTGTTTGCTTTATTTTGATGGAGTTCCAAAAGTTTACTTTGACTTTTGTTTCTCTGGCCTGAGGAGACATATCTAGAAAAAATTATGTTATGTCTAATGTCAGAAAAATTATTTCCTGTGTTATCTTCTAGGATTTTTATGGTTTCAAGTTTCACATTTAGGTCTTTAATCCATTTTGAATTTGTGTGTGTGTGTGTGTGTGTGTGTGTGTGTGTGTGTGTGTGTTTGGTATCAGAAAGCGTTCCAGTTTCATTCTTTTGCATGTTGCTGTCCAGTTTTCCCAACACCAATTGTTGAAGAAACTGTCTTTTTCCTGTTCGATATTCTTTCCTGCTTTGTTGAAGATTGATTGAACATATAGTTAGAGGTTCACTTCTAGGTTTCCTATTCTGTTCCATTGATCTATTTGTCTGTTTTTGTGTCAGTACCATACTGTTTTGATCACCACAGCTTTGTAATATAACTTGAAGTCTGGAATTGTGATAACTCCAGTTTTGTTTTTCTTTTTCAAGATTGCTTTGGCTATTTGGAATCTTTCGTGGTTCCATGCAAATGTTGGGATTGTTTGTTCAAGCTCTGTGAAAAATGCTGTTGGTATTTTGATAGGAATTGCATTAAATATGTAGATTGCTTTGGATAGTAGAGACATTTTAAGAATTTTTCTTCTTCTAATCCAGGAGCATGGAATTTTTTTCCATTTCTTTGTGTCATCTTCAATTTCGTTGATCCGTGTTTTATAATTTTCAGAGTACAGGGGTGCCTGGGTGGCTCAGTCGGTGAAGCATCTGACTTCAGCTCAGGTCATGATGTCGCGGTTTGTGAGTTCAAGCCCTACATCAGGCTCTGTGCTGACAACTTGGAGCCTGGAGCCTGCTTTAGATTCTGTGTCTCCCCCTCTCTCTGCCCATCCCATGCTCATGCTCTGTCTGTCTCTGTCTCTCAATAATAAATAAATGTTAAAAAAAATAAAAAATTATAATTTTCAGAGTACAGGTACTTCAACTCTTTGGTTAGGTATCTTATTATTTTTGGTAAAATTGTAGATAGAATTTTCTTAATTTCTCTTTCTGCTGCTTTAGTATTAGTGCATAGAAGTGCAACAAATTTCTGCACATTGATTTTGTATGCTGTGACTTTGCTAAATTCATTCCTCAGTTCTAGCTGTTTTTTGGTGGAATCTTTAGGGATTTTTATACATAATATCATGTCATCTGCAAATAGTGAAAGTTTGACTTCTTCCTTGCTGATTTGGATGGCTTTTATTTCTTTGTGTTGTCTAATTGCTGTGGCTAGGACTTCCAGTACTATGTTGAACAAAAGTGGTGAGATTAGATATCCTTGTTTTGTTCCTGACTTTAGGGGAAAAGCTCTCAGATTGTCCCCATTAAGGATGATGTTCATTGTGGGTTTTTAATTTATGGCCTTTATTATGTTGAGTTCTGTTCCTTCTAAACATAGTTTATTGAGGGCTTTTATAATGGATGAATGCTCTACTTTGTCAAGTGTTTATTTTTTCTGTATCTATTGAAATGATTGTATGGTATTTATCCTCTTATTGATATAATCTATGATGTTTATTGATTTCCCAATATTGAACCACTCTTACAACTCAGGAATAAATCCCACTTGATTGTGGTGATTTTTTTAATGTATTGTTGCATTCAGTTTGTTAGTGTTGTGTTGAGGATTTTTTGAGGATTTTTGCATCTGGTTCATTAAAGATATTGGCCTGTAGTTTTGTTTTGTTTTGTTTTGTTTAGTATCTTCATCTGGTTTTGGTATCAGAATGACCCTGGCCTCTTGAATGAATTTGAAAACTTTCCTTCTATTTTTTGGAATAGTTTGAGAAAAATTGGTATTAACTCTTCTTTAAATGTTTGGTAGAATTTGCCTGTGAAACCATCTGCTCCTGGACTTTTGTTTGTTGGGAGTTTTTTGATTACTAGTTCAATCTCCTTGCTGGTAATCACTCTGTTCAAATTTTCTATTTCTTCCTGCTTCAATTTTGACAGTTTATATGTTTCTAGGAATTTATCCATTTCTTCTAGGTTGTCTAATTTTTGACATATAGTTTTTCATAATGTTCTCTTACAATTATTTGTATTTCTGTGGTGTTGGCTGAATGGTTGTAATTGTTCCATTTTCATTTGTGAATTTGAGTCCTTTCTCTCTCTCTTTTTCTGTTTTTTTTTTTTTTTCTTTTTTTTGGATGAGTCTGACTAGAGGTTTATTGATGTTGATCTTTTCAAAGAACCAGCTCCTGCTTTCATTGATCTGTTTGGTTGCTTTTGTTTTTGTTTTTTTAGTTTCTGTATCATTTATTTCTGCTGTAATCTTTATCATTCCCTTCCTTCTGCTGTTTTTGGGTTTTATTTTTTGTTCTTTTTCTACCATGTTTAGGTGTAAAGTTAGGTTGTTTATTTGAGATTTTTCTTGCTTCTTGAGGTAGGCCTCTATTGCTATATAGTTCCCTCTTAGAACTGCTTTTGCTGTATTCCAAAGGTTTTGGGCTATTGTGTTTTCACTTTTATTTGTTTCCATGTACTTTTTGATTTCTTGGCTGAGCCATCCATTGTTTAGTGGCATGTTTTTTAACCTCTATGTATTTGTAGTCTTTCCAGATTTTTTTCTTCCTTGTGGTTGATTTCTAGTTTTATAGCACTGTGGTCAGAAAATATGCCTGGTTTGACTTCGATATTTTTGAATTTGTTGAGGTTTATTTTGTGACCTAATATGTGATCTATTCTGGAGAGTGTTCCTTGTGTACTTGAAAAGAATCTGTCTTCTGTTGTTTTAGGATGGAATGTTCTGAATATATCTGTTAAATCCATCTGGTCCAGTGTATCATTTAAAGCCACTGTTTCCTTCCTGGTTTTCTGTTTGGATGATCTGTCCATAGATGTAAGTGGTATGTTAAAATCCCCTATTATTACTATGGATTAGTTCCTTTATGTTTGTTATTAACTGTTTTATGTATTTGGATACTTCTATGTTGGGCACATAAATATTTACAATTGTTATATCTTCTTATTGGATTGTGCCTTTATTGTTATATAGTGTCTTTCTTTGTCCTTTGTTACAGTTTTTGTTTTAAAGTCTATTTTATCCCATACAAGTATTGCCACTCCAGCTTACTTCTGGCATTCTTTTGCATGATAAATGTTTCTCTGTCCCTTCACTTTTAATTTGCAGGTGTCTTTAGGTCTGAAATGAATCACTTGTAGGCAGTGTATATGGTCTTATTTTTCTTATCTACTCTGTCACCCTATGTCTTTTGTTTGAAATGTTTAGTCCATTTATATTCAAAGTTATTATTGATAGATAAGTGTTTATTCCCATTTTGTTACTTGATTTGTGTTGTGTGTGTGTATGTATGTATGTATGTGTGTAGTTTTTCTCTGATCCTTTCTTCTCTTTCTCTCTCTCATGCTTTACTGATTTTCTTAAGTAAAGAATTCCGTTTTCTTTATTCTTTGCATATCCATTAGTGGTTTTTGATTTGTGGTTAACATTGGGTTTGTATATAACATCTTTTTCATATAGCAATCTATATTAAGTTGATAGTTACTCAAGTTCAAAGACATTCTTCACTCTCCTTGCTGCGTTTTAGATATTTGTTGTCATACTTCACATCCTTTTGTTTTGTGAATCTCTTGACTGATTTTTTATAGAAATGCTTAGTTTTACTGCTGTTGTGTTTCCTTCATTTCATACTCTCACTCATGGTCTTTTCTTTCTACTCACAGAGTCCCTTTTACTATTTCTTGTGGGGCTGGTTTAGTGGTCACGAAATCCTTTAGTTTTTGTTTGTCTGAGAAACTCTTTATTTCTCCTTCTATTCTGAATGACAGCTTTGCTGGATAGAATATTTTTGACTGTAAAGTTTTCCCTTTCAGCACTTTGAATATGTCATGCCACTCCCTTCTGGCTTGCAAAGTTTCTGCTGGAAAATCTGTCCATAACCTTGTGGGGTTTGTACATGACTTCCTTTCTCATGCTGACTTAATTTTTTTTTCCTTATCATTACTTCTTACCATTTTGATTACTGTGTGTCTCAGTGTGGACCTCCTTTGGCTGATTTTGTTGGGGGAATCTCTGTGCCTCCTGGATTTGCATATTTGTTTCCTTCCCCAGAGTAGGAAAAAATTTAGTTATTATTTCTTCAAATAAATGTTCTGTCTTCTTTTCTCTCTCTTCTCTTTCTGGGACTCCTATAAGGGGGATGTTATTATGCTTGACTGAGTCACTGAGTTCCCTAAGTCTTTGCTCATTTTGCATACTTCTTTTTTCTCTCATTTGTTCAGCTTGATTGATTTCCATTACTCTGTATTCTAGTTCATTCTTTCTTCTGCTTCTTCCAGTGTTCTATTTATTCCATCAAGTGTATTCTTAATTTTATTTATTGTATTCTTTATCTCTGATTGCTTCTTTCTTATCTCTGTGTTAAGGGTCTCACTGATGTTCTCTACTCGTTTCTCAAGTCCAGCGAGTATCTTCATAGTCATATTTTAAATTTTTTATCAGGCATGTTACTTATATCTATTTTGCTTCGGTCTCTTGCTGTGGTTTTATCCTGTTGTTTCATTTGTGACATTTCACCATCTCCCCACTTTGCCTGACTCTCTGTTTCTGTGTATTAGGAAAATCAGTGGTGTCTCTTACTCTTTAAAGTAATGGGCAGGATGTGCACTTTTAACTATGTGGCACTGGTCCTTCTCCACTTGGGAGTGCTGCCACTGTGGAGACCAGGCAGCCAGGGCTGCTCTACACAGAACATGCAGGAGGTTTTGGATAGGTCCTCGCGTGGAAGGGATGTGCATCCCAGGGACTGAGGCTACTCTTTCTGGGGGTGGGGGTGGGGTACAGGGCAGGGTGTAAGCAAATTAGGTTGTGAGTGCCAGTACTGTGCTGATTCTCACAGGTGGCTGTGTGTTTATGGCGAGAGACAGGAGAGGGAAATGTCCCCTGCCAGCTCCTTTGTTCCTGGAGAAGTCCTTCAGGGAATTCTGAGATTAGTAACTAAATCTCCCTCCCATAAGTCCCAGGTGCTTTTCGAACTGCTGCTTCCAAGCTGTATCTCAGAGGACTGGTTGCTGTTCTGTCTCTTTAAGGACAGGGGCTTAGCTTCCTATTGCCCTCTGGGCTTTCTCAGAGCTGAGCTCACAGATTTTTAAAGCTCCAGGTTTTAAGTCCCACTGGTTATAGGCACTCACAAAATTTGGCCCCTCTGATTTTCAAAGCCAAATGCTATGGGGATTTCTCTTCCCTCTGTAGGCTCCCCAGTGAGCTGGTCTGTTCCTCTCTGTGCCCACAGTTCCCTCTCTCTCTGGAGGTAAGACCTGTGGATTTTACGTTCCTGTGGAGTCCTCCCTCTTCCTGCCCTCTTTGATGTAGCTTCTTCTCTACATTTATTTGTGGAGTTTGTTCAGTCAGTCTTTGGGTCCTTTTCAGGGCTGTTTGCTCTGGTGTGAGAATTATCTAGTTGTATCCATGAAAGGAGGTGAGTTCAGGGTCCTCCTACTCCACCATCTTCCCCAAACATACCAGTTATACTTTAAAATAATTTTTAGTGGTTTATCTAGAGTTTGTAATACATACACATTTACAGCTAATCCAATTCCACCTTCAAATAAGACTATTTGACTTCATGAGTAAATTGAGTATCTTACAGTAACAAAATAATCCTAATTCTTTCCACCTGTCCCTTGTGTCATTGCTGCCATTTATTATACTTGTGTACTTTTTTCTTTTAAAGTAACAGAAAATAAAACACATTTGGGAAGGTTTTTACATAGTTTGAAATAATAGTAATCATCTATAAAGTGTATATTTCCGTGAATGAAAATTATTTCCATAGAAATTTAGAATCCACTTTAGATACTAACTGACTCTTAAGGGGGATTCCTTATAGATGGGCCTAACTTGCCATATTAAAAAAAGGAAACATAAATGTCTTAATTTGTAAGAGCAAATTGTTTAATTCCATTTACTTAGGAAATAAACCAATTAGGGAATAATTGGTTTAGATATGTTTATTATTATTATTATTATTATTTTTACTTAAAGCATAATAGACACACAGTGTTATATTAGTTTCAGCTGTACAACATAGTGACTCAACAAGTCTATATGCTGTGCTATGCTCACCACAAGTATAGCTACCATCTGTCACCATGCAACACTATTATAATACCATTGACTATATCCTCTATGCTATAACTTTCATCCCTGTGACTTAATCATTCCATAACTGTACTGTCACTACCTTTCACCCATGTTGCCCACCCCTCGGGTTTCCTCCCCTCTGCAATCATCAGGGTTTTTTTTTTTTTCTGTATTAATGGGTCACTTCTTGCTTTCTTTTTTTTAAAGTTTCACATATAATTGAAATCCTATGGTATGTGTCATTCCCCAACTTATTTCACTTAGTATAATACCTTCTAGGTCCATCAATGTTGTTGCAAATGAGAATATTTCATTCTTCATTATGATGGAGTAGTATTTCATTGAGTATATAGACCACATCTTCTTTATCTATCCATCTATCAGTTGACACTTGGATTGCTTCCAGATCTTGGCAATCATAAATAATGCTGCAATAAACATAGGGTTGCATAAATCTTCTCAAAGTAGTGTTTTGTTTCCTTTGGATAAATAGCCAGGAGTAGAATTACTGCATCATATGGTAATTATATTTTTTAATTGTTTTGAGGAAACTTCATACTGTTTTCCACAATAACTGCACCAATTTATATTCCCACAAATAGTACATGAGAGTTCTATTTTCTACATTTCCTCACCGCCGCTTATTATTCTTTGGCTTTTTGATTCTAACCATTCTAACAGGTGTGAGGTGATGCTTCACTGTGGTTTTGATTTATATTTCTCTATTAATTAGTGATGTCGATATTGTTCATCTCTTCTTTGAGCCCTCTACTTTATCTGTTAGAGTCCTTACCACATTAATTATCATTGTTTTAAATTCCTAGTCTGATAATTCCAACAACTTTGCTGTGTCTGGTTTTGATAATTGCTCTGTCTCTTCAAATGTAATATTTTTCCCTTTTGTATGCCTTGTAATTTTTTCTTGATAGCCAAACATGATGTACCAGATAAAGGGAATTGCTATAAAAAGGCCTTAGTAGTGTGGTGGTAAGGTGTGGGGGGAGGAGGAACATCCCATAGTCCTACGATTAGGTCTCAGTCTTTAGTGAGCCTATGCCTCTGGACTGTAAACTTCACAAGAATCTCTAAGGCTTTTTTCTTCCCTCTTGAGTGGCACAGGATAGCTAGAGTGGGCCAGAGTTGATTTTTTTTCTACCTTCAGGTCACTTAGGATCTGACAATCCCCAGAAGATTAGACTTTTGTTAACTAGCTTTCCCTGAGGGCAGGCCTTGAAAAGAACAGTGTACCCTGGTGTATTTCAAAATTGTTCTTTTTTTCCTCTCCCCCTGCCAGAACCTGAGGGGATTTTTTTTTCATATTTACTATGGGAACTTGGTAGAGTTTCTAGAGGCAAATCTCACAATACTGTGGGGGCACCTATGAGGTTTTTAACTTTCAGTCATGTCCACACTGAGCCTCCAGCAAATTGTCAACTACAGTTGAAGTTTTCCTACTTTGGCATTGGTTCCCACAGTGATTTTCATTTGTGAGTCGCTGCTCTCGTAAGGCACAAATCTGTCTGTCTTTTCAATCTCAGGGGCAGTGGTTTGCCTTGTGTTCTTACCTCTCCTATGGATCTGAAAAGAGTTGTTTATTTTTCAGTCTGTTCAGCTGTTTACCTTACATAGGGAGCTGGAAACCAGAAGTCCACAAATTAACTTAAATAATAGAACCATAATCTTAGAGAAAATATATTCTACATCTACTTGTTGAAGAAGGGCATAATCTTGATCTTTTGGATAACCAAGCAAAGAATATTATCTGTATTATCTACACATTTCAGGCTAAAAGCTTCCTTTTATTAAATATGGAATGATTATTCCATAAATTATCAAACTTTGCAGCCATTTACCCAGCTTGATACTTCTTAATATTTTAAAATAAATTTCAAGTTATTATAGTACTGGGAGAAAAGCTTAAATTTTTTTGTCTAAAAAACGGTCCTTATGGAGTAAGACAAATGTAGGACCAATAAAAAGTAGAAGCCTACATTGTCCTGAGGTAAAACAAAAAATAGTAATTAGTCAAAACATGTCAGTGTCTTTTAAAATTACTTTCTAGAAATGAATATGAAATCCATTAACTGGAACTCTTAGAAGAAGAAGAAGAAGAAGAAGAAGAAGAAGAAGAAGAACCATCACCACCACCACCACCACCACCACCACCACCTAGAAGGGATTCCTAGTAGAAAACAATAAAATGATCACCACACAAAAATTTTAAAATGGTATTTATCCATATGAACTGAGAGAATAAATGAGGAAGCAAATGGAAAATGGAGATATGAATAACTTTTGAAAGTAGATGAGGAATGAATAGGTTAGTACGGTTTAGGAAACAATAATTCCAGATGAGCTGGACACGGAGTAGAAACAAGCCACTTTGTCCACACAAAAACCAACAGTTGAAGATAGAAAGTACCCTATAATACTAAGGTCAGACACAGAGCTGAAAATGAACATGATGTGAATGTTTTTAGATAGAGCGACTGGAATACAGACTTCTCTGAGTATTCACAGACAAAGAATTGCCTTGACTCCACCTCTATCAGCAAAACCTAAAAATGTTTTCTCTGGACTATTGAATCCAGAGAGGCTCTGGGATTGCGGTCTCCATTTACAGCAGAGATTATAGATGAAGTATGTGCTTAAAGCCAGGGGTTTGATTAAAGATGTAAATGGTGCACAGTTATGTTGTTTCCTAGCTCTCCTTTGAAAATGCTGGAATCCAGTCATATTATTTTCCACATTCTCATAGCTCTTTTCCAAAGAAAGTGATCAGAGGATTTTTTTTTCCTGAAGAAGCTGAAATTTATGTAGAGAAAAAAATATATATCTTCTGCCACAAATTATGGTGCAACCCTCGATAAGACTGCTATAGTTCATCAGATGATAAGCCCCAAGAAAGCTCACAGAGATTCCACCCAAATTCTGCATACATAATTTTAAATATAATTGGAGAATCAATTTTTTTGGAGAAATGGAAAATGGATCAAAAGTTGTAAATTAAATTGAATCAAACATGTAGGTTGTTAACAGTATGAATACAGGGAACATTGTCTTGGTGTATTGAAAAACAGTACATGAAATGCAAAATGTAATTTATAATTGGTCATAGAAATAATAAAGGTTAAGTACTGGAAGTATTTTTATAAACATCACATTTGCCTACTTTCTTTTTTGGACTTAGGGAAATGGAGTGAAGTGTCCAAATTTGAAAGCCTGGAAGTTGGCATAACGATAGTTTTGTGCATAATTTACATGTATCTCATAATAGATATTTTCAAAATCATAATTATAATAAAAAAAATCAGGACTCTTACTTCCCTCTCCCACTCTCCTTTAAACGAGAAAGGTTGAGAGTTTTGGTAAGAAGTATGAAAATAGAGTCTGGTTGTGTACTTGGGACAGAATAGGCATGATACAGAAGCAGAAATAAATATAAGAAGGACATGAATAAGGAATAAAACAGAGAAAATTTCTCACTGTGAGTCTAAGCTAGCACAGAAAGTCCCTTTGCGTTTAGGTTGGAGGGAGACGAGATGAAATTATCATACCCTTGTATTTTTTGAGAAACATATTGATAGCAGCTGTCACACTGTAGGAAATCCTCATAATTCCTGCCTGTGGCATAAGGTTCTACCACTTCTTGCTGTCACTGTCTCCTGTGTTTTGAAAGAGGGGTTTGACACAGAGCATAGCACAGACTCTCAAGGCTCTGGAAAAAGACGAAGTGATGTTGGCAGCCACATATGGGTATGGACTGCTCAGTGGCACAGTGATTCTGTGGTTAGCTTTGTGCGATAACAAAGGAAATTCAGTTCAGCTACTCTTTAGCTTGAAGAATAGAGAGGGCACATGAAAATTATTGTCTGTTAATTTGAAATTTTACTATAACTCTACAACCGTGACCCAGTAGTTTAGTTAAGATAGCCAAGGTTCCACAGCAGCAATAAACTCCAAAATCTCAGTAGCAAACAAGCCAACTTGTTCACTAAGTTCTGCCATGGGTCAGAACAATTCTATGCAGCAGCTGTCCTCCACCTTATGACTCAGTGATTCAAGGCATTTCAGTCCCGTAACATTTCCATTTTAACACTTGATCTTACTGCAGCAAGATGATGGGTAAAGAGAGTTCTGGAGCGTCGACAATCAAATGTTTTGACTTAGAATTGATATAAGCTGCTTCCTATCAGACGATTGTTTATAGTCCTATGATCACCTAAATTCAAGGAACGCAAAAGTACAATTCTTTTGTGAGCACTTAAAAGACAGGAGAACTGAATGCAAGTAAGGGCATGAAATCTCTACTACACCTGGTGAAGTGTCTGTTTCAAATGCAGAAGGAAAAGTTTACCAGAAATAATTAATGGAATTTGTAGAACCATTGAAGGGATAGGAAAAATGCATAATGACTTTTTTTCCCAAATTTTCATGTTGTGAATTTGCTAACAAATTATTTTGGGCTTACCATGGAAGAGGGGTGAATAGAGAAGATAACTAGATAGATTAGGTAGGAATTAATAAAAGGAATGCTTTTTCAAATCAAATTTCTGAAATTCTGCAATCTGCTGAATGATGTCATAGAATCTTAAACCTAGAGTTTTTCAATAATTGCTGTATTAGACAGCAGTGCAGACATTCATGGGGATAAGAATCACATATAGATGGCTTAGTCTTTCTCCTTGAAATATTGATTCAATAGATCCACCTCTAAGTTGGATATCTTTTTATTTTTTTTAAATGACAGCAGCACTGAAGCTGTTTTTTTTTTCTTTCTTTCTAATTCTTTTGGTCCCTTCTCAACCTTACCTACATGATTCCATGGATATTTTTCTATACAGAGATGGTTTACAGCTTTATTATGTAGTTAACATCAGTGGCAATTATTTCTTGTAAATTAATCTCTAGATGCAAATCTTAAAAGGATAATTTAATGGTGGCAGAGGTATGTTTAAAACAATAATTGGCATCACAGGTTGGTGAGTTTTGTTGTGTTTCATTCTGTTTCATATCTACATTATAAAATAACTATGAACCCTCCTGAGTTATCTACCATTAGCTAATCATATAAGAGACAATTCCTATAAATTAGAATCATTGCTCTGCCTTCTTGAGAGGTGTTAAATTAAAAGAAATTAGACCTCTAAGTCCCTGCTTCAATATTTCCTCCCATCTACAAGAATATTTCTTGGAGAAGTGCCATTTCTGCCTTCAGTTCTTTAATTCACTGATGATTCTATTCTTTTACTGAGAAATTCAGTTTATTTATAGAACATACATATTACAATATTGCAGTGATTATCCACTTTTGTTAATTGTTGCCAAAATGTCATCTGCATAGACCTAGCCTTTTTAGAAGGATGCCATCTAGAACATCAATATTCAAATTATTAGGACATTTTTCCTACCATAATAAATAATAAATACTACAACAAACATCACATTGGGTCTTTCCTTCAAGTTACTCATCTTTACAATTAAAACAGTATTATGCATGTGAAATAAACAACTCCAATTGATTCAAAAGATTTTTGCATTTCCAAATTTATTATTATAATATATATAATTTATTTATAATACTTAATACTAGGGTATGCTGATATCTATTTTGGAAGAGATAAAGTTTGTAAATACCATTCTAAACTTATTTTAAGAATGTAAATTATAAATTTGGTTTTACTTTCTGTGTTAAGTGATTAAGTTAATCTTATATTACCTTCAAAATTTAGTTTTAGATCATTGCCCAATGTAACTCTGGATTAGGATTGAAAATAAATTTAATTTATTCAAAATTATATTCAAAATAAATATAATTTGATATTCTTCATTTTTGTGGGTTAATTTATACTAAATTGCTAAAAATATGCTGTAGGTATATATTTTAACAGAAGTGTTTCAATTAAAAACATTTAACTTGGAGAAAGATGGCAGCATAGGAGCACGCTGGGCTCACCGCATCCTGCTGATCACTTAGATTCCACCCACACCTACCTAAATAACCCAGAAAACCACCAGAAGACTAGCAGAATGATTCTCCAGAGCCAAGCATAGACGAGAGACTCATGGATGAGGGTAGGAAGGGTGGAGGGGCAGTGCGCGCTGCACGGACTGGCTGGAGGGAGCCCAGGCAGAGGGGCAGCCCGGCGGGAAAGCAGAGACCCCAGTCTGGCTTGCAAAAGCGGAGGGGATGGACGGAGTGTGTTCTGACAGCAAGCAGGACTTAACATCTGGAAGGTTATGAGCTAACAGCTCTGCTCAGAGAACAGGAGGACTGGAGGACAACAGGAGGGAGAGTTGTTGAGCCCCGGATGACAGAGCTCAGCTTGGCGGGGAACAAAGGCGCTGGCCAGCACCATCTCCCTCGCCCATCCCCCAGCCAAAATCCCAAAGGGAACCATTTCCTGCCAGGGAACTTGCTCGCTCCCGCGCAAACACCAAACACTGTGCTTCTGCAGATCCATCCCTCCGGCAGGTCTGACTCCCTCCCGGTGCCACAGGGCCCCTCCTGAAGTGGATCTCTGAAGGAAAAGTGAGCTGAGCCTGCACCTCCCGCCCCTGTGCACCTTGCAGACCCACCCCAGCTAATACGCCAGACCCAAGCACCACAAGCCTGGCAGTGTGCAAGTAGCCCAGAGGGGCCACGCCACGCCACAGTGAATCCTGCCCCTAGGAGAGGGGAGGAGAAGGCACACACCAGTCTGACTGTGGCCCAGCAGTGGGCTGGGGGCAGACATCAGGTCTGCCTGCGGCCCCGCCCACCAACGCAAGTTATTCAAGACAGCACAGAGGAAGTGTCCTGCAGTTCGGCAGCACTCCAGGGACTATCCAAAATGACGACACGGAAGAATTCCCCTCAAAAGAATCTCCGGGAAATAACGACAGCTAACGAACTGATCAAAAAGGATTTAAACAATATAACAGAAAGTGAATTTAGAATAATAGTCATAAAATTAATCACTGGGCTTGAAAATAGTATACAGGACATCAGAGAATCTATTGCTACAGAGATCAAGGGACTAAGGAACAGCCAGGAGGAGCTAAAAAATGCTATAAATGAGCTGAAAAATAAAATGGAGACAACCACAGCTTGGATTGAAGAGGCAGAGAAGAGAATAGGTGAACTGGAAGATAAAATTATGGAAAAAGAGGAAGGTGAGAAAAAGAGAGATAAAAAAAATCCAGGAGTATGAGGGGAAAATTAGTGAATTAAGTGACGCACTAAAGAGAAATAATCCACCCATAATTGGTATTCCAGAGGAGGAAGAGAGAGGGAAAGGTGTGGAAGGTGTACTTGAAGAAATAATAGCTGAGAACTTCCCTGATCTGGGGAAGGAAAAAGGCATTGAAATCCAAGAGGCACAGAGAACTCCCTTCAGACGTAACTTGATCTTCTGCACGACATATCATAGTGAAACTGGCAAAATACAAGGATAAAGAGAAAATTCTGAAAGCAGCTAGGGATAAACGTGATCTAACATATAAAGGGAGACCTATAAGACTCGTGACTGATCTCTCTTCTGAAACTTGGCAGGCCAGAAAGGAATGGCAGGAGATCTTCAATGTGATGAACAGAAAAAAATATGCAGCCAAGAATCCTTTATCCAGCAAGTCTGTCATTTAGAATAGAAAGAGAGATAAAGGTCTTCCCAAACAAACAAAAACTGAAGGAATTCATCACCACTAAACCAGCCCTACAAGAAATCCTAAGGGGGATCCTGTGAGACAAAGTACCAGAGACATCACTACAAGCATGAAACCTACAGTCATCACAATGACTCTAAACTCATATCTTTCTATAATAACGCTGAATGTAAATGGACTAAATGCACCAACCAAAAGACATAGGGTATCAGAATGGATAAAAAAATAAGACCCATCTATTTGCTGTCTACAAGAGACTCATTTTAGACCTGAAGACACCTTCAGATTGAAAGTGAGGGGATGGAGAACTATTTATCATGCTACTGGAAGTCAAAAGAAAGCTGGAGTAGCCATACTTATATCAGACAAACTAGACTTTAAATTAAAGGCTGTAACAAGAGATGAAGAAGGGCATTATATAATAATTACAGGGTCTATCCATCAGGAAGAGCTAACAATTATAAATGTCTATGCGCCAAATATGGGAGTCCCCAAATATATAAAACAATCACAAGCAAAAGCAACCTTATTGATAAGAATGTGGTAATTGCAGGGGACTTTAACACCCCACTTACAGAAAAGGATAGATCATCTAGACACAGGATCACTAAAGAAACAAGGGCCGTGAATGATACATTGGATCAGATGGACTTGACAGATAGATTTAGAACTCTGCATCCCAAAGCAACAGAATATACTTTCTTCTGGAGTGCACATGCAACATTCTCCAAGATAGATCACATTCTGGGTCACAAAACAGCCCTTCATAAGGATACAAGAATTGAAATTATACCATGCATACTTTCAGACCACAATGCTATGAAGCTTGAAATCAACCACAGGAAAAAGTCTGGAAAACCTCCAAAAGCATGGAGATTAAAAAAGACCCTACTAAAGAATGAATGGGTCAACCAGGCAATTAGAGAAGAAATTAAAAAATATATATGGAAACAAACAAAAATGAAAATACAACAATCAAAATGCTTTGGGATGCAGCAAAGGCAGTTCTGAGAGGAAAAGACATTGCAATCCAGGCCTATCTCAAGAAACAAAAAAAATCCCAAATACAAAATCTACCAGAACACCTAAAGGAAATAGAAGCAGAACAGCAAAGACACCCTAAACCCAGCAGAAGAAGAGAAATAATAAAGATTAGAGCAGAAATAAACAATATAGAATCTAAAAAAAAAAAAAAAAAACAAACTGTAGAGCGGATCAACGAAACCAAGAGTTGTTTTTTTGAAAAAATAAACAAAATTGATAAACCTCTAGCCAGGCTTCTCAAAAAGAAAAGTGAGATGACCCAAATGGATAAAATCATGAATGAAAATGGAATTATTACAACCAATCCCTCAGAAATACAAGCAATTATCAGGGAATACTATGAAAAACTATATGCCAACAAACTGGACAACCTGGAAGAAATGGACAAATTCCTACGCACCCACACGCTTCCAAAACTCAATCAGGAGGAAATAGAAAGCTTGAACAGACCCATAACCAATGAAGAAATTGAATCAGTTATCAAATATCTCCCAACAAATAAGAGTCCAGGACCAGATGGCTTCCCTGGGGAATTCTACCAGACATTTAAAGCAGAGATAATACCTATCCTTCTCAGCTGTTCCAAGAAATATAGGGGCGCCTGGGTGGCGCGGTCGGTTAAGCGTCCGACTTCAGCCAGGTCACGATCTCGCGGTCTGTGAGTTCGAGCCCCGCGTCAGGCTCTGGGCTGATGGCTCGGAGCCTGGAGCCTGTTTCCGATTCTGTGTCTCCCTCTCTCTCTGCCCCTCCCCCATTCATGCTCTGTCTCTCTCTGTCCCCAAAATAAATAAAAAAACGTTGAAAAAAAAAATTTAAAGAAATATAAAGGGAAGGAAAACTTCCAGACTCATTCTATGAAGCCAGTATTACTTTGATTCCTAAACCAGACAGAGACCCAGTAACAAAAGAGAACTACAGGCCAATATCCCTGATGAATATGGATGCAAAAATTTTCAATAAGGTACTAGCAAATTGAATTCAACAGCATATAAAAAGAATTATTCACCATGATCAAGCGGGATTCATTCCTGGGATGCAAGGCTGGTTCAACATTCACAAATCAATCGACGTGATACATCACATTAATAAAAGAAAAGATAAGAAGCATATGATCCTGTCAATCAATGCAGAAAAGGCATTTGACAAAATTCAGCATCCTTTCTTAATAAAAACCCTCAAGAAAGTCGGGATAGAAGGAACATACTTAAAGATCATAAAAGCCATTTACGAAAAGCCCACAGCTAATATCATCCTCAATGGGGAAAAACTGAGAGCCTTTTTCCTGAGATCAGGAACACGACAGGAATGTCCACTCTCACCGCTGTTATTTAACATAGTGTTGGAAGTTCTAGCATCAGCAATCATACAACAAAAGGAAATCAAAGGCGTCAAAATTGGCAAAGATGAAGTTAAGCTTTCACTTTTTGCAGATGACATATTTTACATGGAAAACCCGATATACTCCACCAAAAGTCTGCTAGAATCAACACATGAATTCAGCAAAGTTGCAGGATATAAAATCAATGTACAGAAATTAGTTGCATTCTTATACACTAATAATGAAGCAACAGAAAGGCAAACAAAGAAACTGATCCCATTCACAACTGCACCAAGAAGCATAAAATACCTAGGAATAAATCTAACCAAAGATGTAAAACATCTGTATGCTCAATACTATAGAAAGCTTATGAAGGAAATTGAAGAAGATATAAAGATATGGAAAAACATTCCATGTTCAAGGGTTGGAAGAATAAATATTGTCAAAATGTCAATACTACCCAAAGCTATCTACACATTCAATGCAATCCCAATCAAAATTGCACCAGCATTCTTCTTGAAGCTAGAACAAGCAATCCTAAAATTCATATGGAACCACAAAAGGCCCCGAATAGCCAAAGTAATTTTGAAGAAGACCAAAGCAAGAGGCATCACAATCCCAGACTTTACCCTCTACTACAAAGCTGTAATCATCAAAACATCATGGTATTGGCACAAAAAACAGACACAGTGACCAATGGAACAGAATACAAACCCCAGAATTAGACCCACAAAAGTATGGCCAACTAATGTTTGACAAAGCAGGAAAGAATATCCAATGGAAAAAAGACAGTCTCTTTAACAAATGGTGCTGGGAGAACTGGACAGCAACATGCAGAAGGTTGAAACTAGACCACTTTCTCACACCACTCACAAAAATAAACTCAAATTGGATGAAGGACCTGAATGTGAGACAGGAAACCTTCAAAACCCTAGAGGAGAAAATAGGAAAAGACTTCTCTAACCTCAGCCGTAGCAATTTCTTATTTGACACATCCCAAAAGGCAAGGGAATTAAAAGTAAAAATGAATTATTGGGACCTCATGAAGATAAAAAGCTTCTGCACAGAAAAGGAAACAATCAACAAAACTAAAAGGCAACCAATGGAATGGGAAAAGATATTTGCAAATTACATATCGGACAAAGGGTAGTATCCAAAATATATAAAGAGGTCACCAAACTCCACACCCGAAAAACAAATAACCCAGTGAAGAAATGGGCAGAAAACATGAATAGACACTTCTCTAAAGAAGACATCCAGATGGTCAACAGGCACATGAAAAGATGCTCAACGTCGCTCCTCATCAGGGAAATACAAATCAAACCACACTCAGATATCACCTCACGCCAGTCAGAGTGGCCAAAATGAACAAAACAGGAGACTATAGATGCTGGAGAGGATGTGGAGAAATAGGAACCCTCTTGCACTGTTGGTGGGAATGCAAACTGGTGCAGCCACTCTGGAAAACAGTGTGGAGATTCCTCAAAAAATTAAAAATAGACCTACCCTATGACCCAGCAGTAGCACTGCTAGGAATTTATCCAAGGGAAACAGGAGTGCTGATGCATAGGGGCACTTATACCCCAATGTTTATAGCAGCACTCTCAACAATAGCCAAATTGTGGAAAGAGCCTAAGTGTCCATCAACTGATGAATGGATAAAGAAATTATGGTTTATATACCCAATGGAGTACAGTGTGGCAATGAGAAAGAATGAAATATGGCCCTTTGTAGCAATGTGGATGGAACTGGAGAGTGTGATGCTAAGTGAAATAAGCCATACAGAGAAAGACAGATACCATATGTTTTCACTCTTATGTGGATCCTGAGAAACTTAACAGAAATCCATGGGGGAGGGGAAGGAAAAAAAAAAAAAAAGAAGTTAGAGTGGCAGAGAGCCAAAGCATAAGAGACTCTTAAAAACTGAGAACAAACTGAGGGCTGATGGGGGGTGGGAGGGAGGTCAGGGTGGGTGATGGGTATTGAGGAGGGCACCTTTTGGGATGAGCACTGGGTGTTGTATGGAAACCAATTTGACAATAAATTTCATATATTAAAAAAAAAGAAAAAATAAATAAATAGTACAAATAAAAAAAAAACCATTTAACTTACTGAATGTGGTATATATATTTAAATACATTTCATAAACTAGAAAACAATATAAAAGTATATATGCTAAAACATTAATACTATTTCCTCTGGGTTAGAGAATTTACATGATTATTTTTGGAGCATATTTTAGATTTGAAGATCTTTACCTATAATATAAATATATATAAATGTATATACATATGTATAATGTATATATATAAAATGTATTATTTAAATGATAATTATAAAGAAAAATGTTATATATTTAGGATATTTTAAGAGTATAACATTCAATTTAAGTAACAGATTTTTTTTCTTTTAAGTTGTTATTATAATTCCAGTTAACATATAATGTTATAGTAGTTTCAAGTGTACAATATTGTGATTCAAGCATTCCATATATTACCCAGAGCTCATCAAGACAGGGATAGTCCTTAATCTAAGTAACAGATATTAACACATAACATTTCAGTAGGGTGTAGATTAGCACTCTATTTTCTATTCACAAACATTTAGAAAGACATAACTATTTTTAATAAAAAGTGTTTTAATTGTATTACAACAAAATAATGTCCACAAATTATAGCAGAAAATCTATGATGTTCCCATCATAGAAATGAAATCAGCTGAGGAGCAAGCTAATGGGTAAGAATTTTGGTAAACTGTCATGCCAACATTCTAAATATACATAAATATTTAATTCCAAGTATATGCAAATGAAAATGGCTAGTTTTCATTCTTTAAGAAAACTATTGAAGGCTATGCATTTTCTTCTGGGAATAACTTAAGAACAGCTTTGTTGTAACACATTTTTTATGAAATGTTATTTTATTGCTTGCTAATTTCAGATTAATTTATTGACCAGACACTCTTTTAACATAGTTGATCCTTAAAAAATCCTTGTGAAGTATGTAATATCATTTCCCCTACTTTGCCAGTGGAAAACAAAACCAGATATATATATTTTTTTAATTTGACCAAGCTCACCCACTTAAAAAGTTGGATATTTGAACCAAAAAAGTCTAGTTGCTTTGTGGATTTCTATGTTATACAGAGATCCTAGATAATGCATATCTCAGTCTTTTGCTTTCTTAATATCTGTGCTATACTGAGATCCTAGATAATACACACTTTTAGTTTTGATCACTTCTTTGATCAGGGCTTAATCAGAGATATATTTTAAAATTCTTTTTCACTTTCATTTAGGTTCAAAGTTCAAAATAAATAAAAAATTATATAATGACAATCCTCCCTCTTAATTCTGTTCCCTGTAACCATTTGAATTTCATCTTTTGTAAAATATGTATTCATATCCTTTGCGTTTTCCTCCCAGACTTGAGGTGTTAACTTTTTTTATTATCAAAATGCAAGATTTCAGTATGAAAAGAACTTCCCAACTGGTATAAGCAACCTGGAATGGCTTGGTGGTGTGAAATATCTATCTTCTCTGTTTTCTGGTCTCTTCTTGGCTGAGTCTCAACCAACCAGTCCATTTACTGAAGGGTGACATGGAAAAGTTAGAGAAATAAGCTCTTTGATATAAGGGTTGTAATTTTTTTTTTCCTATACCTTTCGTCCTTTAATTTGTTCCATGATAAATTTTATGCAGAAATTTAAAATTTATGCTGCTTGTTTTATCAATCTTTTATGGCATCCGGGATTTGTGTGAAAATTAGAAAAGTCTTTACCACTTGGGGATTATACAAAAATGCTACCATGATATTTATCTAGTATTTTATGCATGTTTATCATATTTAAGAATTTAATCCTTCTAGAATTGATCCGGGCACAGTATATACAACATAGGACTTAATGTTACTCCAGTTCTCTACTCAAATATCCCAACATCATTTGTTTCATCAGTGACTGGAGTGTGTTTATTAAGTTAGAAACGGTGAGAATATATTTTGGCTTTTTTATGGACTTTAAACTGTTTCTTAGACGTTTGGTTTACTTATATACCATTAGAATGTTCTTAAAATTACTGATGCTTTATAACTGACAGGGCAAGGCCTTCTGTTTATCCTTTCTTTTTCATGATTTTCAAGATATTCATGCTTTTTACCTTTTCCACATCTTTAGGATATTCATAGTTTGGGGTATTTTACCCTGCTTCTTACGGCATCTATTTTCATTTACTTTCCTACCAATTTCAACTTCATTTGTGTGAAATATTTTGTCTTCTACTTTTATTCTGAGAAAATACACAACATTTTATCCACTTATATGTGCCATCTGTTCTGAGGTGTTGCTTTCCTGATTTTGGCTTTTTTATAAGTTATCATTTAACTATATACGATTGCAATTTGTGAAAGTTTTCCTTATTTTATTGCACCATTTATTCTCAAATATCTTTACATCTATTCCTTATTTTATTTTTTGTTCATTTGCTTATATTCTCTTTGTAAAAGTTCTTCATTAGATTCCTTTTAAATAACGTCCACTGGCAGGCACCTGAGTGGCTCAGTTGGTTAAGTGTCCAACTTCGGCTCAGGTCATGATCTCGCGGTTCGTGGGTTCAAGCCCCTTGCCGGGGCACTGTGTTGACAGCTCCCAGCCTGGAGCCTGCTTCTGATTCTGCCTCCCCCTCTCTCTGCCCCTCCCCCACTCACACTCTGCCTCTTTCTCTCTCAAAAAATAAACATTAAAAAATAAAGAATAATAATTATAGTATGAATCAGGTAACTGGAATTTAGTGGACGGTGCTCTTTGTGGTGCATTTAAGGGTAGTAAAGTGTCAGGGCTATGTTTCACACTGGGATATTTCTTGGAGTACATTTTTGGTTTGGGTTCTTTGGGGCTTCTCCACATCCAACAAGAAAAGACACTTGTTACATTTTTCACAATGTAAAGATCCTCTTCTTTGCTGCTACAGAAGTACACTAAATCCAGAAATATGGGTTATCAGTGAGATTTTTTAAAATTTATTTGAGAGAGAGAGAGAGCACACAGACAGGGGAGAGTGGCAGAGGGAGAGAGAGGAGAGAGAGAGAGAGGGAGAAAGGGAGAGAGAGAGAGACAGAGGGAGAGAGAATCTTAAGCAGGTTCCTCATCCAGTGTTGAGCCCAGCATGGGGTTTGATTCCATGACCCTGGGATCATGACCTGAGCCCAAATCAAGAGTCAGATGCTCAAGTGACTGAGCCACCCAGCTGCCCCTTGTCAGTGAGCTTGTTTGTTTATACTCACTTCCTATGCCTTTTGGATCTCATGCAGACCCATGCTGACACTGCTATCAGCCAAGGAAGTCCCATTCCTGCCTTAGCCAACAAGAATACAAAGCTTGTTCTGCAACTTGGAAAAATGTGAATTTTGCTGCACAAAGCCATTTGTCTTCTTGGTGCTATGCTCTCTATCATTTTATTTCACTTTTCTTGCACAGACATTGTTGCTGTTACATCTTTGCAGTTTTTAGATGTTTGGTTATTTTGTCCCATCAGTTTGTAAGCATTATTTCATTGTCTTCTAGTTCCCAGTGTTATTCATGAGATGCATGCCAGATTGTTTTCTTTCACGACTAAATTGTTTGGGAATTATGAGTATTTTTCTCTCGCTCTCTCTTTTTCTTATTTATCTTATTTTCTTAGTTATCTTATACTTTTGTTTTCTTTTTTAAATTGCTGTGTACTGGTTTGACTATTATAGCTTATAAATTGTTACTTTTTATGATATATCACTCTTCATTCTGTTTAGTGGGACTTGTGAGAAGTAAGGGAGATGATTCATTTTCAGCAATACCAAATAAAAACTGTGCTGTCCGGTTAACAGTAGCTTTATAACCTACTGGAAATATATATGACTCTCCTTCCCCCATAATGGAGTCCCAAACCCTTGCACACCTCACTTCCTGGCTCTTCTTCCCTTCTCCATATCGCCCGAGCTCTTTCCCGAGCTTTGCAATGAGCATGCGCCAAAGAACAAAGGAGGGACTGAAAGTCTCTGCTTCAGCTCAGGAGAAGGCTGTAACCTCTGTAGTACTCAGCCAGTGAGGAATCAGGGGAGGAGCTTGCACAGCAGGAGACAAATTGTCTGCTGTAACTACCCCAACTGTGTCTGTTCATCAGACATCTGCTCTTGTAAGAACCTTGATTAAAGCCTCTCTTAGGTGTTCTCAGAGTCTTGGTGTCCTCCTTTGATTGGGTCATTGGGCTTATTTCTCACAGGTCTTAACTTGAAATTCATCGTTACTTTTATCAAATATTGCCTCTGCTCCTTTCTCTTTATTTGCATTTGTCTAGTATCTCTTCCTCCAACTTCTATTTATAAACTTACTTTCTCTCTTTCTTTAGTGATTTCCTTTAACAGCATAGAGCTGTTTTTCATTTTTTGCTGAAATTTCTGTTAGTAAGATAAGGTAAACGGATAAATTTACCTTTTATTACATTGATCTTTTCTTTCTCTTTTTCATAGGACTTATATCGCTCACCAAGAGGACATTTTCTTCAATGTTCCCTAATTCCATTGTAATAGATTGTAGCTTTTATTTTTTAATGCTATTCTCTATTTAACTTTTAAATTTTATTATAATAATTAACTACTTTTAGCTTTAAAACATTGTCACTTCTGTTTCTTGAATTATGGCTCTCCTATATGAAGAACATTTATTTGCTATATTTATTTGGAATTCAAACATATTACCAACTTACTAATATTTTATATATTTCCCCTCATTTTATAATCACCCATTTTGATTTATCTGTATTTTTTACAAAGTCTGCTGCTTACATTTGTTCCTTCTCTTATATTTCCCCATACTTAACTTGTTGTTCTGATTCATTTACTTTTTAGTAAAGTCTTTTCTTAGATATTGTTCTTTGAGAGTGTAGGGGCCAAGGGAAGGATGTCCCAAGATGGGCCACTTTAGTATGAACATTATTTTTAGTTAAAACTAATCAAAGCCCAGTAATGGGAAGAAAGCTCTCTTCCTAGTCCTCAACTACCTACATTTACATGGGGAAGGACAGCCTGTACCAGGAAGATAGTTATTAAGAGACTATTTTACCTAAGAGACTACCCTTACCTAAGAAACTTATCTGCATAAAAAGGCAACCTTTGTTTTTCAAAACATCTCCTTTCACCTTTCTGCTAATGGTCCTCCTCCCCTTTGTATCCCTAGACCCTACCGAGCTCCTTAACTCATGGAGCTTCTTGTTGCCTCATTTTCTTTGGAATTTCCACATCTGTGTGGATTCCTGATAGGGAATTTGATTTTCTCCCGTTAATCTGTCTCATGTCAATTTGATTCTTAGTCCAGGTAGAAGGACCTTGAAGCACAGAGGAAGGTCTTTCTCCCCAAGAGAATGCAGGCTGATGTCTTCTCTCCTTCCCTACATATCTACAAACATTCCTATTTCATGGTGATAGGTGAATGAATGATAGCTTGAATAGGTATACATTTATTAGGAACTAACTCCTTTTCCCAAGTGTTTTATGAATGGTATTCCTTATGCTGTACCTGTTTAAAGTCATTGATTCCTATTCTTTAAATGGCGATCTCTCTCTCTCTCTCTCTCTCTCTCTCTCTCTCTCTCTCTCACAACTTGTGAGAATCCTTATTTGTATTTTAAAGATTATACCCAGGGCTATATTCATTTTCTAATCTGTCTGTCATAAATTTGGTAAAACTTTCACTGAGAAAACCTCACTAATTCATTATTATTTCTTTATTTCCTCTATTTTTTTCTGTTCTTTATTTCCTTTTCTGGTAACTTTATGTCAGTTTGGTGATCCTTTGAATTCTGGTTTTCTTCTCTTGTCATCTGACACATTTTATTCATGCAATTAAAATGTTGCATGTTAGAGTTATAAAATAGCTCCATGATAATATTTTCTAGTTGTATTTAGTGGGAAAGAAAACGGAAAATTGTACTTACTCCATCTGATCCAAATGAGGAAACTTTCTAGTGACTGAAATGAAAAAAAAGAAAGAAAGAAAGAAAGAAAGAAAGAAAGAAAGAAAGAAGTTAGACATCAGATGACACAAAGTTTAACAACAACAACAAAACAAAGAATAGTAAATTTAAAGATAGACCTAAAAATCACTCCATATGTAACAGAGATCAATGTGGATATGAAAAATATGAAAGACAAGTTTATAATCATGGAGAATAAAATGAAGTGCAGCATATATTAAGTTAGAATTCTAAAATTAGACAATAAAGAGAATGAGTAAGAAAAAATAGGAAAAAGAAGCTGAGAAATTTCTAGAATCAATAATTATTCTAGAAAGAATTAAGCATATTGATAAAACAGAGCTTCTATTTATCTAACACCACTCTAAAATATGTGAAGCTGAAAAAAAGATATGTAAAATATGTAATTAGCAAAAGTTGTGTGTCAAATCTCTAAAGAAATTCTACAAATCAATAAGAAAAACAATATGGGAAGAAGAGACAAAAGATAAGAAGAAGCATTTTTTTTCAGAAGATGAAACACTAATGGAGAACAAAACCATATACAAAGTTTACTTTCTTTCGTAATCAAAGATATGCAAATCAACACCATAAGGAGACCTCATTTTACATGTGTTTTAAATTTATTCAACACTTATTTCATTGAGTTTTCATTAATTACAAGGCATTGTACTAAAAACTTCAGAGGCTATAAAGTTGAAGGATACAAAGCAGGCTAACTGCCATCACCAAGTTTACAAAATGGCAGCAGAGAAATAATTTCTATGGAGATAGGGTAAAAAAAATAGTATCCCAGTTAAAGGAGGCATCCTTAACAATAAACTATTAACACTGTGAATGTAAAATATTTACTTTTTGGTCTTTTGAAACAGAATTAATTATTCACTTTATTTATAATATTGGAATAGGGCTTTTCTAAAAATTAGTGCTACATATATCTGCTTCCCTCAATACATGGTAAGTTTAATGACAGCAATCTACTTTTTTATCTTGGACAGTGGAGTACATCACTGCATCTGTCTCTCAACAAAATTTAATTGCATGAATAAAATATACAAAAAAAAATCATTTATCCATTGGAATAGAAATTGAAATCCGGACAAATAAATCTCTAATTCTTTAGTAGACAAAAAAAAAAAAATCAATGAAAATGAAGTGACATGATGAAAACCATATTTTAAGAAGATAAATTTACCTACCCTCTACTTGATAGACTGGATAAAGGAAGAGACTATTATAAGGCAATGAATACAGTCCATTGTGAGAGAACAAGCATGTGAACAAGGGCAGCAGCAGATGAGTAAAGATGATGGGACTATTCAACAGACAAATTGAATCTTAAATGAACAGTCTTTAACAGCCCATAAGGTGGGTATTGATGGCTAGGAGAAAACAAAGGAGGAAAGGACGCAGAATATTTGTTCAGTATGAAACTTCTCTGTAGTGTGTTATGTAGATCATTTCAACTGCATGTTCAAAGATGAAATTAATCTAGTGAACCAGTTAAAGAGAAACAAACACCAACACAATTGAATTGTGTGTCAATAGCTATCCAAGGTGGCTCAGAATAAAAAGAGTAAAGAAATGTTGATTGTGCATTAAAATATGCAAATTATTCAGTGTGGAAATGATTTCTGGGAAAAGATGAATATTGTAAAGGATTATATTAACAAAAGAGTAAGTGGAATTGGAAAATAGGAGTAGCAGATGTTATCTTTTGTTTTCTACTTGTCAGAGCCAGCAAGTCCTGCATTTTCAACATTATGATTTAAATTTCTCTTGCCCACCATCCACTAGGCATCAGGTGTTTGAACTTAATCTCAATACTGGAAACCTTCAAACAAAATGAGACACTGTACTTGGGAAGCATTGCTACCTAAGTTTTTACAATTTGAGCCCCTATTGTCAAATTCTTCACATACAATTACTCAATATGAATCAGGATATTTATAGTATGCTTTACACCTTAACGAACTTGAAAAGTTCTTTCCCTGTTTGTTAATCTGTCTATACATGTGCAATCTATGCTTCTCACTCTTTATCTACTTGTATAATAATATATAAAAACAGATATATAAATAGTATATTAAAATTAGACTAAATTATTCCCAAACGCTCAAAACTATATTCTTATTCAAGTTCTGGAAATTAATTTTAAAATGCTGTTTTGAGTTTCCTAACATAGATAATACTTATACATAAGTAGGAACTAATATGAGGTGGTTTTGGAAATCTAAATCTACTTTGTAACTTGGATACAACTTCTATTTGAAGAGTTTCGTTGTTATATTGCAGATGTCTTCTATCCCAAGTTAAATCTTAATACAATATGTTGGTGAATTATCAGACTCAGGATGTAATCACCTGAATATATTTAATGATTTTAATTCATAATATATTTATATAGATTTGACCAGAAAAAAACAAACAAACATTAAAGTGATTTAAAGTCAGAACAACTAAATTTCTGCTAAGATATTGTATAATTTAACATCTTGCCCTTCAGTTACTCTCTCGCTAATTATGAAAATGATGTTTGCTTATCACTATTTCAAAAGAAGAGCTAGTTGATGATTGGTAGTTGTAATAGGATCTCTGGTTCTTTGGAAGAATATTCACCAGGGGAATACTTATAGCATCATAGAATTGATTGAGACTTAAAAAATATTTTTGGTTTTAATGGTGTGGGTATAAAAATGATCTCTTTAGCTTTACTCTATATTTATAGTCCCCATTGAGATGAAGGCTGGTATTTCTGTCAACCAGATGACAGTCTCAGTTATTTCTCACCACACCTATGCTTGCCATTTTTTGAAACACCCCTTACGGGAATTATTATAAAACAACTACCAAAACTTTTGCCTTTTAAATAAAAATGGGATGACATTATTGAACCAAATTCTTATCAATAATTTTTTTTCTAGACACCAACATAATTGCATTTTTTCTACTGTCTTGCCTGGGCAGACAATCTCTAGGGAAATAAGTATTTCTGTTAATAGCTTTCTCATGAACCTAATGTATAAATAAACTATCAATTTCAACAAATAAAACAAATTATAACACTGTTCTAACAGTAAATACACATATACAATTCATGTATATGCTTTAATATTTCATAAATTGCACCAAAACCTTACAGTGCATTGAGGTCATCAATAGTCATCTTATTAACTATTTCATAGTAAACTTGCATCTTTTTTGCCTCTTTCCTTTTTGTCAAATAACATTTTTATATAATTTTAATGCAAAATATGATCTATGTCTTATTTTGGATGCTATGTGGCATAGGAAAAATAACTTTACTTGATTCTTGTCTTAAGAAATTTAAATTTTAATCTCCCACTCATTAAAGTATTTAATTCTTATTTCCACAATCCTATGTTGTAACCTAACAGCAGGAATAGATCAGTTTTTTAAACTACGTATCTATCTACACTATGTATAAAAATAACTACCAGTATAAGATTTTGAGATATGTTTTCTGCTCTAATTAGAATGGATTGGTTAAGATATATTCTTTGTTGATTTTTATGAGGTTGAAAATAGGCAGAAAATAAAACTGTATTATCCAATACACATAATGATCATTTATGTTGAAGTTCATGGTGAAACAAATAGAATAATCTTCCATAGTTATCTTGTGTGATGAGTGGCAAAATAAAAAGTAACTTGTATCATCAAAACGTTTTACTATTAATTTAAAAATCAAAGACAAATGTGTATTGTAAATCTTAAGTGCATATTACTTTTAATGCAGTTTTATATTTTGGGTGCCTTATATGTAATAAAAATTGAATCAGTATTACAACTCAAGATCGGAAAATAAATCAATTGTGGCCATTCTCATTTTAATGGTTTTTGGTCTTTCTGCTTATGAAATATTTACCTTAATTTTTAAATGATTTTGACTGGCAAAGAACTTGAAATGAGCTAAAGCTTAAAACTATTTGCAATATCCGCTTACTCTTCTGTAAATTTTATAAAATAGCTTAGGGCATTTTAAGTAGCAATTAAACACTTCATACATTATTTGACAATTGTCTGTTAGTGCTTTAATATTCCCAAGGTCTAAAGTGGTTCACCATGATCAAGGTGGAAAGACCATGTGGGGTAGCCTTGAAAACTATAGTATAATTAACTTGATTATTTTCTATACATGTTTAGATTTTTTAAATCTACACTGGATGAACTTGTCTAACTCAGAAAAATATAGCACTATTTTTACATTAACCATTAATTATTATTATTTTCATATATCAAATAATTTTAATTTATATAATAAATCAAAAACATCAGTTTTTATGTTGATAAAATAAAGTGAAGACTATTTGTTTTATAAGTAAATCCATAATTTTATCCATAATTTCCTTTTCTGCAATAGCATAATATTCTGAAAAACTCAATTTTTTCATATTTTCATAATATTTAGCTTATGATACAACATTTAAAAAATTTCCCTGTCTTTTAAAAATCTCTGCAACACTGTCTAAAATACACTGTTTAAAAATACACTGCAACACGTGTATAGGCAAATCATGTTTTTATTACTTTTGTTTAGAATATAGCAATATGTTTCAAAATAAATGTAGAAAAAATGAATTCCTTGAAAATTGTAATGGAATAAATATAAATGTTGATTTATCCAACGTTTTATATTTATGGTTACCATATTAATTAAGTAACATACACATATGTACACACATTCATAGGCAGACATGTACATACATACATATTGTACATGTATTTGTATGCACACAATGTAAATACATTCTGTATCTATAAATTTATACATAGTATGTACAAACACAAGTGTACCATTACCCTTATGATATAATATGTATGTTCTTTCTCACTGAGTCAAAAGATCAAAAATGTGTAAACAATAATAGAACAAATCTATTTTTCTCCCGGCTACTGAAGAATGAATAAGGTGAATCATCATTAGTTTGATATTCTTCCTTTATTTTTTTATAAAGACAACCTTCACAGAAAGATCAGAAGCTTCTAAGTTGATTTTTCAAAAGTAGAAGCAGTAACAAAACTAAGTTTTGCAGTATAAACACCATTTCCTGGGAGTCCTGAAAGTATCACAAATTCATGGTGTGACTAGGGTATTTATAAAATCTGGACTTTAGATTCTTTGTGTAATCAAAGCAGTGAAAAAGAGCAGTGGCATCCAATATATCTTTAAACTTCAATACACTGTAATAAATGCATTTAAGAATAACAGACTAGATGACATAGACCAACCTCCTTTTCAGAGGACATTTAGAAAAGCGTGAAATTTTAGAAATGCCATCTTGAAAGAACTAACAAACAACAAGATAGTGAATAAATACTGATTCAAATTGAAAAATGGACAGAAATCCAAAGTTATTCATTTGATTGGGGACAATTTTTGCCTTTGGAGGATGTTGATCTCAAAGACAAGGATTAAGATTGTGCAATGCTTTTGACAGCCTTCAAGTTATAGTGTGAAATTAAAATCCAAAAAATGTCATAGTGAACCCTCATTACTTTGGGAAGGAATCCTAAAAACTCAAATTCTAGGAGTACAGGGAATTAAAAAAAATAAATAAAAAACTCAAATTGACTCCCTCTGTGACTGTCTTGGATGACCCAGAAAAATTTAACCCCGACAAGACAATTGCCTTTTTGTTGTCTTTGAGCACGTATCAGAAGCAAATTGGAATCTTCTCTAGAGAATGACATCGTGCAGGACCTCAATTATTTCTACAATTTCTCAAAATATATATCCCTCTCATAATCGATACATCCAGATTTTGGAATTATCAAACAGTTAACTTCAAAATAACTATTCTTTCTTTATTCAATGAGATGTTAAAAATTAAATATTGCAATAGAGAATTGGAAACCATAAAATGAAGTAAATTTGAAAAAGTACTAAGTAGAAATTCTAAAAATTAATATATTGACTAAAATTAAGACAAAATTAAAGTTAGTGAGTATAATTAGGAGTAAATGGAATACAGAAATAAAGTTAAATGAACAGATAACCAGAAATCCATTATATGTTTCAATCTCAAGATAGAGATTTTAGCAACTCAAGGTAAATGAAAAAAACCCAACTGAGGTATGAAATTATTTTAAACTGATTGTTTAAAATAATGGAAATACAACATCTAAACACAGTAGGAAGGTAAACAGTGCAGAGAGGGATACATGTAGCCTTAAATACATATATTAGAAAAATTTAAAACACAAAATCAATAAACTTTATATATATTTATAAATAAATATATACACATAGAAAAAAGTAGTAAAATATAAAGAGATCACCTAATAAAAATTATATAAAGAAATCACCTAATAAAAATTACAAAAGCTATTTATGACTCTTTTAAAAGACTAAATGAGACTGATAAAAAATGAGACAGTGTTAGGAATTAAAAGGAACTTTCACTCTAGACTCTGCATATGTTAATGATATATTAAAATAATTCTTGGATAAAGCTAATAACAACATCTTTGAAAGTTTAAAAGAAAGGGACAAATTCCTAGAGAAACTTACAACTACAACTTATCGAAACTAACATAATGACATAGAAAATTAAGTATTTATCTATAATTTGTTATTCATATTTTTAAATGTATAGAAAAGTAAAAAGACTTTCATAGCAAATGTTCACATACTCAGCACCTAGATTCTATTAATACTTTACTACACTTGTTTTATTACATAACTCTAAACATTCCTCTTGCTAGCCATCAATCCATTTTATTTTGGAAGCATTGGGAAATAAATAATAGACATTAGTACAATTCCTCTAATTTTTATGTGCAGCTTTCTATTGATGGAAAACTTGCATATAATGAATTTTACAAATTTTAAGAGAATGTTTAGTGGGTTTGACAAATGCATAGACCTGTGTAGCCCTAAAACCTTCCAAGGTGTAGAACATTGCCTGATGGCCCCTTCTAGTCAACTCCTGTTTCCTCCAAAGATAATCATGTTTAAATTTTTTACCATAATTTAATTTTGTCTGTTCTAGAATTAATATAAATGGAATCATAGAGCATACACTTTTTAATGTAAAGCTCCTTTCACTTAGTACAATGATTTTGAGATTCATATTGGTCATTGTGTATAAGTAGTTTATCTCTTTTTGTTGCTGAGTAGTATCTCATTGGGTGACTTTACTGCATTTTTTTAGCCATCCTTCTATTGATGGATACCGAGGTTATTTTTAGTTTTGGACTATTATGAATGAAGCTGATATGAACATCCTTAAGAAGTCATTTCTAAAATGTATTCAGAAATTAAAAGAACAAGACATAGTTAAGATACTTTTGAAAAATAGAGTTTGAGAGTTTGTATTACAGGATTTCAAGCCTAGGATAGACAAATAGACCAAAGAAAGATAATAGAAAGCTGGACACAATCACACACACACACACACACACACACACACAGGGGAACTTAATTTACGACAAAGGTGGCACTATTAGTAATCATAAAAATATGTCTACCATTAGCAGTATAATTTGTGCCACTGGCAATAGTCCTTGGAGTTCATTGATATTATTGATTTATTGATGTTCTTAGTTTTCAATCATCAGTTTTATGTTTTTCCATGAAGTTTCGAGTTGAGGTTTTGGTGTAAAAAGTTCACTTTTCTTCAAGGTAATTGGTATACAAAGAATTATTCTTTATAATTTTAGTTTCCCTGAGGCTCTCTCTCTGCAAGGCCAGACTCCAATCAACAGTCTATTAAAGTCAAATACCTACAAAATAGAAAGCAATAGTTACTTGTTTTCAATATAAATCTTGTCCCTCTTTGCTGAATTAAGAGTTCCTTTTAGATTGGTTTAGGAAAACCAATTAAAAAATCCCCCAATATTTGCATTAAAAAAAAGAAAATACACCATAAAGAACTAATGATTGATACATTGTAAGGGTGATATACTTTTAAGCACACAGTTTTTCCAATTAAAACTTGCCAAGAGGAACAAATTATCAACTCTTGTTTTGATACAATAGGAGATATAATTGTATACTCCTATTTTTCAGTCCAATTTGCATTTGATTAAACTTTTCATTTTGATTTTCAATACATAAGAGCTGATGAGAAAGATATATCCATGTGAATAGTAAATGTTGTAAGAAATAAAAAAAAATTACCTTGGAAGTAGGCTTCCTAGAGTATGTTGCTCTTTCAATGGTAAAAAGTAAATCAGAAGGTGAAAAATGTTAATTATGTCCAGAGAGTGTAAAATAGAGATGAGTGTGGAAGTATTTACATGTGGCCATAACATGGGACATGAAATGAATGTTTGGTTTATTTTTCCCTCTTCCATCATCCATGGCCTGTGTAGGAACATGTGAGGATGTTCTATATTAGCATATTATATCAGGACACTATATCAGAATAGGCAAAGTTAAGGGGAGCCCTACACAAGTGTCAATCATTGTCTCCTACTCTATTCCTAGGTGGGAAGAAACAGAGCCAATTGTTTTGCTTTGCCATGAAAATAATTAAATGAAAAGCTTCTTATTGAAAGAGAGGTAGAAAAGAGTTGAAAAGGAAAGTAGATAGGAGACATGTGAGAAATATTAGGTCAATCCACAAAATTAGGAATGCACCTAATAATCACTTCTGTAATATAAGACGATTCTTGATACTATGAGACTGGCCACTTCCCACTTGTAGTCGGCTATATGGCAAACCCTATGATAAATCCAGAATTTTTTTTTTTTATCAAGGGGAGTACTATGATGGCAAGGTGGTTGATCTAATGGTTAGCTTAGAGTAGATACAGAAGTTATCTAGGTTCATGAAGATGTTAGCCTTCTGGTCAAGCAGCTGCCAGTCAAGATCTCCTAAGCCTCACTCACATGTCATATTACAGAGGAATCACGGAATGTCCTGGGCAATGAATGAGAGCAAGTGAGATAGCAGAGACTGAGCTCCTGGGCACCACCTATGCATAGCTGAGATTTGACGGAAACATTAGTAGAGAAAGCCAGCGAAGAACCCCAAGACCAGGTGTGGATCTCCTATCACCATGGTATGTATCCACAGTATGTTCCTCTGACTTTTCCCTATTTCCTCTAGGTGATGGTCCAGAAGATAGAGGATAGAGGAGAAAAAGGAAGAACTCTTCAAATATAGTAAAAATTCAGAAAGGAAGCTTCTAATCATGACTAGTTCTTGAATTATGTTAATCATGTTAGACCTTGAATTAGATTATATAGCTTGTCCAAAAGATATGGAGATTTAGACTAGAAGAAAGAAAGAAAGAAAGAAAGAAAGAGAAAGAAGGAAGGAAGGAAAAGAAAGAAAGAAAGAAAGAAAGAAAAAAAGAAAAAAAGAAAAAAAAAGAAAGAAAATAAATCCTTAAATTAAGATTAACTATCTCACCGTAGTTGCCAAAAGAAATGAGTAACCCCTAAGGGAAATTTAGCTATGTAATAAAAAATCAGTGCCTTTGCACATCTGACTGGTAGTTATCCAGTTTATACCACTTATAAAAATGAGATTTATGGGGCTCCTGGGTGGCTCAGTTGGTTGAGTGTCTGACTTTGGCTCAGGTCATGATCTCACAGTGTGAGTTTCAGGCCCACATTGGGTTCTATGCTGATGGCGTGGCACCTGCTTGGGATTCTCTCTCTTACTCTCTCTCTCTCTCTCTCTCGCCCTCCCTCCCTCTCTCTTTACCCCTCCCCTCTTGCTCACTCTCTTTCTCTCTCAAAATAAGTAAAGAAACTTAAAAAAATAATAAAAATAAATAAAAATGGGATTTAGCAAGATGAGAAAACATAAATGTTGCTTCTGCTCTGGGCCCTGCATGACCCCCTTCATTCTTTCTGGCTTTATCAATCTAGTAGCTTGTCAATCTAAATTCTCTGTGACAGTAAGCACTTCTATTCCTTCCACGTAGGTAAGTGAGTCTTTAAGAGGTTAGGTATAAGAAATGTATTAGAATCAACATGGCTTCTGTGGGAGAATACAGAGTGCTTCCAGTATAATATGAAGTCGGGAGAAAGATTCATATGTATGAATAGATAAGACAAAGTGTCATCAACAAGAGATAAAGTAGTTTCAAGTTTGAGGAAGTAGAGGAAGAGAGAGATAATAAGATGTTTCATGATTAAAAAAAAATTTTTTACATTTATTTATTTTTGAGAGACAGAGGGAGACAGAGCACAAGTGGGGGAGAGGCAGAGAGAGAAGGAGACACAGAATCTGAAGCAGGCTCCAGGCTCTGAGCTGTCAGCATAGAGCACCACGCAGAGCTCGAACCCACAAACCTCGAGATCATGACCTGAGCTGAAGTCGGACGCTCAACTAACTGAGCCACCCAGGTGCCCCTCATGATTTTTTTAAAATAATGTTTATTTATGTTTGAGAGACAGACAGACAGACAGAGTGTGAGCAGGGGAGGAGCAGAGAGAGAGGAAGACACAGAATCTGAAGCAGGCTCCAGGCTCTGAGCTGTCACCACAGAGCCTTACATGGGGCTCAAAATCCCAAACCACAAGATCCTACCTGAGCTTCAGTCAAAATCTTAACTGACTGAGCCACCCATGCACCCAAAGATGTTTCGTGATTCATGAAGAATGTCAAAACAAACAGGATCCATACCCCATATCTTTTTTACTATGAGCATCATCATGCTTTACAGTATATACTCTTTAAAAAAAGAAATGATAGCAACTGTAAGTCATGAGAAACAGCAAAACAATGATATTCATCATGAGATAATAATCACCTACTTCTGAAAAGTTTTTCAAAACTCAAGCTTCTGTATCCTTAATAGGCTAGTTATTGAAGGGTAAAAAAAAATTATAACTCCCTTGAACAGCAAGCACAATATCATGATTTTACTCTGCTAAAGATAGAAAACCTTTACACATGTCTATTGGCAATGGTGATTCACAAATATCAGCATGATGCTTTGTTTTTTAACTTTATCAGTAATATCAGTAGTACTCTACTTGATTTCAGTCACTCTGAGGAATCCAAATACACACTACATTCTCTAGGGCCTTAGGTCCTAAAAAGAAGACATCAGTTCAAAATAAGCAAAAAGCAGAAAGGTCAAAAGGGGTTTTAAGAGAACTTGTAGCCAAAATGAGGGGAAAAAATATGTGTGTATGGGGTGTGCATTAAAATTTCACCAAAAATTATATTATAATCATTCTAATACATAAGGCTTTCAAGTCCTATTTTTTTCACTATACTTTATTTATTATTGATAGCTGATAAGAATGTCAAGTATATTCTAATATATCCTGTAGATATGATCTCTGAATTACTTTATGGAGTCACATCTACCACTTTCCACACTGACTGCTGAAAATTGTGCAGTTTTATAGATGGAAATAGAGTATCTTTTGTAAATTATTAGTGAGATGTTAATAAACATTCCATGACAAAAGGGACTATAATTGATAAGTTTGAGAAGTGTTAGTTTAAAAAGTTAAATAACTTTGTGTATTTCAGGGTTTCTCAAAAAATTTGCTAATGAGAATTCTAAGAATATATGAGTGGAAGATGCCCTGCTTAGGAAGTCATAAGGGTGATTAAGAGACAAGATTACTCAACATGTGGGGAGTGGTATTTTACTGGATTTTAAAGTCACTAATGTGGTACAAGGAGCCCAGGAAATGAGGCTGGAGAAATAGGCAGAAATCAATTATGTGGGGCTTTGTCGTTATTCTAAGAGGAGTGGAAAGTTCTTGAAAGATTTCAAACAGAAGAGTAAGTAACCTGGGTGTTCAAAGATGATTCTGGCAGCATTGCAGAATGGATTTGGGTGTGGAAGAAAGCAAGGAGGTCCAAGTCAAGAGAATATACCAGCAGTTGAGAGGAGGTAAAAATCTTTAGATCTTCATTCCCTCTATGACCTACAGCTGTTCTAGTCAAAGGAGATATCAGTGAACAAGATAGATAAAGACTCTACTTATTTAGAATGTATATTCTCCTGGATCCAGAAATATAAACAGATATGTAGGCAAACTCACTGCATAAGTAATAAAGATTTAAATGATCGTAATGACTCTGAAGAAAACAAATCAAATACAAGACTATTTGTAAAATAATAAATTAGAATTCATAGAATTGAAAATAACATTCTTAAAACTAAAACCTAAGTGGACAAGTTAAATAGAGACAGCTGAAAGAAAAAAGGTGGACAGGAAGATATTAACTAGAATGAAACACAAAGTGAAAAGATTTGAAAAGCAGGTGGGAAAGAAATTGAGAGAAAAGGAGAAAATTTATGATGATAAAGGTCAGAAAATCTGCTACCTTTGGGTGTTTATTTATTGTGACACAATGACAGCCTTCTGAAAATGTTCCATATCATTGGTGTGTACAAAAATAAGTTTGTATCAAGCCACATTCTTATAATTGGCTCAATGTACTGTATGTTAGCAATACCTCAAAAAGTAAAATCAAAACAAAATATAAAGTGGATAGAAATAAAAATTGAAAAATATGTTTATTGGAACTTTATATTCAGAGAAGTAAGGGAATAGATGAAAAGCAAAGAGAGAAAACCTGGAAAATTTCCAATGGTGGTTTGTTTAATCTTTGTTTTTGTTTTTGTTTTTTAATAGTAGAAACATGAAGGAAAAAGAGACTATAAAATTAACTTTAACAGGGGAGAAGAGAGTTTGAATTTTGCTTATCTTAGTGTTTTTAAAGATATTTGCAGTACCTCTGTAGCTTCATAAGGTTCATACAGAACGTTCATATAATATAGTGTGAGGGACAATCTATAACACATGGATACTGGATATTCAACTGAAAATTATTCTAGGTGTTCATTTAAAGCAAAGACCTCAAAAAAGGCAACAGAAAACTTCTTTTTAAAGTTATTTTTCTATTTATTTTTGAGAGAGAGTGAGAGAGAGAGAGAGAGAGAGAGGAAATGCACAAGTGGGGGATGGGCAGAGAGAGAGAGAGAGAGAGAGAGAGAGAGAATCCAAAGCAGGCTCCAGGCTCTGAGTTGTCAGCACAGAGCCCAATGTGGGGCTCAAACCTACGAACCGTCAGATCGTGACCTGAGCTTCACTGACAGAGCCACCGAGACACCCCATAACAGAAGATTTATTGAAAAGGAACTAGAAGGTTTTATGCTAAGTGAAATTAGTCAGTCAGAGAAAGACAAATGTCATATGACTTCACTCATATGAGGAATTTAAGACACAAAACGCATGAACATAAGGGAAGGGGAGCAAAAATAATATAAAACAGGGAGGGGGACAAAACATAAGAAACTCTTAAATATAGAGAACAGAGGGTTGCTGCAGGGATTGTGGGAGGGGAGATGGACTAAATGGGTAAGGGGCATTAAGGAATCTACTCCCCAAATCATCGTTGCACTATAAGTTAACTAACTTGTATGTACATTAAAAAAATAATGAGAATAAAAATAAATAAATAAATTGATTAATTAAAAAAAGAGAATCTGGGGGCACCTGGGTGGCTCAGTCAGTTAAGCATCTGACTTCAGCTCAGGTCATGATCTCCTGGTTTGGGGGTTCGAGCCCCACGTCAGTCTATATGCTGACAGCTCAGAGCCTGGAACCTGCTTCAGATTCTGTGTCTTCCTCTCTCTCTGCTCTCCTCTGCTCTGCTCATTCTCTGTCTCTCATATATGAATAAATTAAAAGTAAATAAATAAATAGAAAAAAGAATCAAACCTTAACCAACTGAGCCACCCAGGTGCAAAAAAAACATAAACACATAAATACATAAATAAATAAATAAATACATACATACATACATACATACATACATAAATAATAAAAATAAAAAAAGAAAAGGATGTTAGGACTTGGAATGTAAAGAGAAATGGTGCTATAGCTCTATTACTACTTTCAAAGCAACTGATACTCTCAATTTCATAAAGTCTTCCAGATTATAAGGCCCAGTGACAGGGATGCTTATACCACACCTTAGATCTACTCCAGAGGTCTTTCCTGCTTTAAGACCCACTCAGAGCTGGAAGCCTTTTGTATGCCAGATTCATGACCAGAGCATATTCCCATGTGTGAAATTTATTGTTTCTAAAATATGAAAAGGTCCACGGAAATTGTGCTTCCTACTTTGCAATTGGCCATGCAAAGTGCACTAATTTATCTTTTACTGTGTAGATTATGTCTTTTTTTCCCATTGGAATAATTTTTGATATATATGTATATATATTAATATATTTAAATATATATTTGTAACAGAATCTCTTTATTAAAGCTTATTTTAAATGTTTTATTCATTTTTGAGAGACGTGGGGGAGGGACAGAGAGAGAAAGGGAGCGAATCCCAAGCAGGCTCCATGCTCAGCACAGAGCCTGATGAGGGACTTGATCCCACAACCCTGGAATCATGACCTAAGCGGTAACCAACAGTCAGACATTAACCTACTGAGCCACCAGACACCCCTATTTTTAATATTAAAATACAAAAAAATAAGCACATACTTTTTTGTTTCTTTTTTGGACACTTATGTAGGTCTATTAGCCAAAATGGGCAAAGGCAATGAGCTCCTTTCTTGTCCTCTACAGTCCTCATCCTGTGTTTGAAACTGCTGCCAGCCCTCCCTCCTTTCCAACATAGAAATTCACAGTGACATTTTACACTACAGCTGTAACACATTATGCATTTCATATTGTGTGTGTGTCCCTTTCCTACATCTCCATACTTGAAAACAAAAATATTCAGGGGTACATCCTTCCCAGTGGCATCAGTTCCTATGCCACGATGGGAGGTTGAGATCTTCTGGTCACAAATTATTTAGTGAAAGGAGTAGGGTGGCCAGAGCTGGAGTAACCATTTGCAAAGCCGTACTCTGGTATCAGAAGGAGGACAGAAGAAATGGGACAGTGCGGAGGGCACAGTTGCAAGTTGGTAGTCTCAGTGAGAAACTGGGGAGAATTCTCCCCACCAGGTTTAGGTAAATCAATGTACCAAAATTAAAAAAATATATATATATAACCTAAAAAATAATCAGTAGTTCAAACACTATTGAAATTTCAAACTGGTCCCAACAGACAAATCATATAGCAGTAATAATCTAGATCTTTCCAGGAAGTGAAGGTAGAGCCCGTAGCATTCCTCCTGAGAGCCTTGTGTTCCCTGCTAGGTATCTGCCCTTGCTACAGTTGTTGTTACTGCTCCATTTTCAAGTTCTCAATCCCAAACACAACAGGAAGAACCAGGACCATGAAGGAAATGGTCCCAATCCACAAGGCTTCCCTGGAAAACCTACACATTTTTTGAGCTACAAAGGGGGAGTTCCAAAGTAGCTCCCTCTGCAGAATGGACTCTGGGACCATCTTCATAAGATTCCACAGTCTCTCCAACAGTCTCATCTAGCTCCTCATCATCTTCCTTCTCCAGCTCCTCCTCAGGCTTCTAGGCACCATCTTTTGAAAGCAATTCATCCAAGGACAGGGACACCCTAGAGCTGCCAGTGGCAGTGGTGGACATAGCTCTAGAGATTATGTCTTGACATGCTTTGGACCACTAGATCCTTAAAAATATTATGGATATGACAAACCCTTTGGGTATTCACAGGACTAATCTCCTGATATCTGGAGTGCATGTGTCTTGCCATGACCTTTAGTATGTCCAATTCTTACTCGGCCTACCCAATCAATACGTCATCAGTGTAAGATCTATTTGGTGTTCAACAAACTATTCAGACAGTCCAGGTCTCTTTGTACTATATTATGAAAGAGGGAAGAAAATAAACATAGTCTGGGAGAAAAATAAAAATATATATTCTCTTCTTCACGTGAATGCTAAACTGTTTCTCTGTTCTGATAATAATGGAAAAGAGTTCAGTTGCCAAATCAATGGCTCATGCTATGTGTCTGAGTATTCCTAATATACTCTAGCAAAAATACCGCATCTAGCATGTTGGTTGTAGTCAAGGGTATGACTTCATTGAGCTTGAAATAGTCTGCAACAATTCTCCAGGGTCTATCTTCTTTCTGCAGGAATCATTCTGGTGAATCAGATAAAGATATGACAAACTACTGTCCCAAATCCTTTTGGATTCCTAAGGGTGGCACTAATTTCTGCCAAAATCTTGCCCAGAAGATGGTGTTGGTTTTGATTTACTGTCTTGGCTGGATATAAATAATTGCAAAATCTTCCTTTTGACTTTACTTATTAGGTTAGCCTGTGTCCTATGGAGTAAGAACCCAGTGTGGGGATTGTTCCAGCTTGCAAGTATGTCAGTCCCAATTATATATTTGGGTACCAGGAAAGTGATGATTGGCTGTCTTTGCAAAATGAAGGTATGCAGTGTAAACCAGACTTTGTTCAAGACTCCTTTTGTTATTCCAGCCCTATGTAGTCGCACTTTAAAGGTTCCGTGATAATGCTTCAGATCTCTGGCTATCAATGGCCTCTCAGATTCAGTGTCATCAGTTTCCATGATCTGGATATCCCCTTTTGCTGAATGCACAATTCGCTGTCTAAATGGTGATACATCCCTTTGAGAGAATTATTGGAAGAACCATTATCTTGTATACTTGCTGTGTTGTGTAGGATATTTCTTC
The DNA here is from genome assembly GCF_023721935.1 of Panthera uncia. Classification (NCBI taxonomy): domain Eukaryota; kingdom Metazoa; phylum Chordata; class Mammalia; order Carnivora; family Felidae; genus Panthera; species Panthera uncia. Next base: position 34,667,509 of record NC_064810.1, read on the forward strand.
CTGAATACCCAGCCACATCTTCAGCTGATGGATTCCAGGGTGGTCAAATGGCTCAACTGTGGGAACCATATATGGAATCATAACTTTTTATTAGGGTCACAGCCCTCAATAATCCAGTCATTCATTCTTTTTTTCTTGCTTACTATTACCCTTGTCAGCTACTGTTATTTGTCTCAGTGATGACATATTTTATTAAACATCCCCATAACTCTGTGGTTCAGAATATATGGGGTGTAACTTTGACATTGTTATGTTGTTGCAGTAATTGTGATTCCCCTCTAACTTCTGGAAGTTAAGTGCCTCCACTTGACTTCTAATGTTTCTATCATCCCCATGCTATATTTAAACTAAGTTCTGTAATAGCTTCTAATATCAACTTGGGTGAACAACTCTAGGTTTTTCTAGAACTGGATGGTTTCCTAGGATGTAGAGTCTTCAGTACTAAAACTAGGAGAATTGGTCATCCTACATACCACCAGTCCTGGGCAAGAAAGGAGAGCCATCACTAAACTTTTTAATTCATGCTGGTGCCTCTCTACCAGAATATTTCTCATGGCCTGGGTAAATAATGTGACCTCTGGGTCTCACTGGGAGTCATAATTACCTATTTTATCTCTGACCACACATAGTCTACACTATGAAGCATATCTCATTCCCCCAAATTTCTCATCCAACCCTTAGTGTTTGCCATGGTAGTTCTGGTATTTCAGTTCATTCAGTGAAATTTAGGATCAATTTTCCATGCATCTAAGAGGCATACTAGTAATGAATTAACACCATTTTCTGGTATAAATGTAAATTTCTTGGGGTCTTTTTCATGATGCTAAATATTGTCTCTTGACAAGTGCCCTTAAGTAAAAAACCTCTTTCCTATCCAGTTTTATGGTTAACATTCCCTGCCCTCTGTCCTCTGCCCTCCCACCAGAAGAGATCAGCTTTCTTGCTTGTAAAGAGGACTCTGGGTTTCTTAGCTGGTTTTAAGTTCCCTGTCACCTACCCTCAGTTCTTCATTGTCTTTCACTAGAGCACCAGTGGTTCCTAGGAATAGTGATCCGATTCCTTATCCCTACAGCCACTAAATCTCCAATACATTTCTAATGCGTAACACATCACATGTTATACACTAGAAACACAGGAATAGTTTCACAATTCATCACTGGTGAAGTTTTAAGAATTGGACTGCCATCCTGTGCCTGTGGCTTCTGTGTTCCATCTATCACTGGTCCTAGGGTCCTCACTGCCAGCCAGGTAGTGAATCATCCAACTCTAAAATCTCATCACCTGCTTTTTTGGATTACTCCCAGTGCCAACTATTGCAACTTGGGTTCTCCAGAAGTAGACACTGAGATGGAGTTTAAGGTGTGAGATGATTATGAGGGATCAACACCAATGGATCCATCTGATGAGGAGCCCATCAGATTGTTCCGTGTTGAACCAAAGATCATGAGCCTTTATATGACTCCTCTCAGTCACTGGATGGAGACTATGCTGGCTATGAGATCTCTGCAGCTGGCTATGAGGCAGTCCCTGAAGGATCTCACAGCAGGAGGATACATGGCTGGTTGCAGCAAGTCCTTCTTTGAAGAGAGATCTGGAGGTGGACCTCATTGTCTCCACTTTGTTCTCTGATATCATGCTATCTGAGGTAAAGAAAGCAATATACATTAAATGATCATTTTTTGCCCTATTATTACTTGCATTTGTATTCTGGACAAGAATATTTATAGATATTAAATACATGTGACCATTTTAATAGTGATTGCAATTATGCATAAAATTGACACCATCATCCTAGTAAAATTAATGATATGCATAAGCTATATGTAAAGATAGGGTATTGAATAAAAGCTTGGTCCTATGTGTACTAATTATAATAAAAGCATAGGGAATTAGGATAGAGTTCAGCTGCTTGCAATAAAAACCTGACAAGAAATAGCTAACAGTGGTACAAGTGGGTAATTAGGTTGGTCTTTCTCGTGTTACAAGTAGTGGGAAGGTTAGCATTACAGGGCTGGATTTGCTGCTTGTAGTCGCAGTCTCCTTTTGTCTTTCTTCTCCTCTATTCTTAGCTTGTCTTTTCTCCCCATGTTAATAAGATGGCAGCTACAATACAGGCATGAGACTCTGCATCAGACACAAAGGGAAAGGGTAAATGGTAAAGATGGTTGATGACTCTTTTCCTTTTATCAGGAAAAAGAAAATGCCTTCCCAGATTCTTCCTGACTCGGGAGATTTATGCTTATATCTCAATGTTTAGAATTATGTCACATGGTCACCAGTACCTGCGAGGATGCCTGTAGGTGCCGTTTTCTACCTGAGCACATTAGTATCCAAAACTATATCAAGATTCTTTTACCAAGGAAGAGCAGAATGCAACCTGCAGTGTTTGCCACAGGGCATGTTTAAATTTTTAAATGGCTAACCACTGATTCTTAATACTATTAATATTGTGGAAACAAACTTTATAGGGAATTTTAGTGTTTCTAACATTGAATATACTATAACACACTATGTTAAGCTTCTTTTATTTACAGATTGAGCCTAGTTTTAACAAGGTATTTTGCCCAGAAACCATCTTACAGTTAACAAAATAAAGGCACATTTTTCTGATATAATCCTCATAAATTTCAAGTCATTCTTCTAAGATATCACGAAAGGAAATGAACTTCTTTGCAGTTACCTCTCATAAAAGCATGTTAACCTTTTAGTCAGATGCTGTTGAAATGTGTTTAAAAATTTCCCCTTCCTTTCGGCATAGAGTAGTAATAGATGAATTATTTATAAAAGGAAAAAATGACAAGACTATACTCCAAAATAAGTTAAACATCCCAGTCTATCAGAAATAAAACAGAAACTCAATAAGGTAGTAGGCCTAATGCCTGAGACCAGCTGGATGGCAACACCTGAGGCAAAAAAAGAAAAAAAAAGGCTAGGAGTTCATTTTCTGTGGCATAATTGTTAATTAAAATTTCCCTATTGAGATTATGGTGACCAAAGTCACTTTCACATAGTGGGCTAGAGCATGGATCTTCTGTCCATGTAAAATGAGTGCAAGATAGCTGAGAACATTCATTGCTTGGGGCTATAATTTCTATCAAGCTGTCTACCTAGGGTCAAAAGAAAGCAGGCAGAGTCTGAAAGCAAGAAATTTAGCCAAGTTACCTAAGTTATTATTTGTAATATCCCCACTATGTCTGTGGGATTGGAGGTCTGAGTATCTGTTTCCACACTGGGGAGTCCCACAGCTAACATGGAGGTAACAAGAAAAGTACTGGACAGATAAATGAGTGCCGAATTTCTGCACAACCCAGCCCCCCTAGAGTCATTCTTTAACTTCCTTGGGAATTTTCCCTGTCTCCCTTTGCTCCTCTTCAGTTGTTTGAACCTATGTTTTGAAAAATGATGATCTCAGAAACTCTAATAATCTAATCAAAGTAATTTACTGTTTCTTAGAGTGGTTTTGTTTCTTTTAAATGTTTATTTATTTTTGAGACAGAGAGACAGAGTACAAGTGGGGGAGAGGCAGAGAGAGAGGGAGACACAGAATCCGAAGCAGGCTCCAGGCTCTGAGCTGTCAGCACAGAGTCGGACACAGGACTCGAACTCAGGAACTGTGAGATCATGACCTGAGTGGAAGTCAGACTCAACCGACTGAGCCACCCAGGCACCCCTATTTCTTTTTAAATTGTTAATGTTAATGTGTCACTTCTGCTACCATTTTTTAATATATGTCTTGCCCCCATATACAAAGCACACGAATAAAATCAGTTATACATCATCAGCATATTCCTTCTACTTTATATGTAATTTATTAAAATAATATTACCTAAAACGTATGTTAAAAATAGATGGCTCTCTTATCCACCAGTGAGATGCATATTTGATTCGATGTGAGAGAAGAAAGCATTAAACTAAGTAGGGTTTCAACATCATCTATGGTAGCAGAAGCAATAAATGTGCTGTAGAAAGTGAGATGGCTGATTAAACTGGCACAGTCTAATCTTTGACATGAATGGGACTCTCTAAATGTTTCCTTCTTCAGGATCCAGCCTGGAAGTCCTGTAATCATCTTTCTCTGACCTTTCTAAAAAGTCCTGCATATAATTAAAAAAAAATACAGTCACTTTCTGCAAAAGAAAACTATTGTAGCAGAATTCTTGCATAGAGAGTCCTGACACCGAGGCCTTTGTTCTGGGAAGCAACTTTATTTGTGCCAGCACTGGCTTAGTTGGGTTCATACCCACAAAATTGAGCCCCAAATGCCACATGGCATAGTCTTTTATGCATTTTCAACTTCTTTGTCTCCCATATATGGCTAACATATGGACATACAGTCTGACTGGGTAGTCTAATGTTACAGGATCTTGAGGGATGTCACTAGCTAGGTTGCCTTCCTTTATCTTGATGTCTTTTCATACCACATTCATTAGGGAGGGGACTCTACCACACTATGATTTCCTAGCCCAAATACTATAATTCCAACTGGATCTTACTTATGTAGCCCTACATTTTTTAGTATTTTCAACAAATCTGAGTTAACATTGGTAGTTCCTCTGATTTGCAATCCTATGAATCAAATAATGCGTACAATTTAAAGAAGTATGTTTAGTTAGGCAAACACATTCTCCTATGATTTTGGAAGAAGAAAGTAAATTTCACTTTTACTCTGGCTGCCAAAATGGACTGCAGTTAAAAGCACAGATGATTTGCTTTGTCTTCATAGCATCCACAAACATAACATAGTAAGAGACAAGGTTATAATGTACTTATATTATTTTTATGCATAAGCAAAGGTTTAATTTTTTTCCTAAGAGAATTGAAAATTGAAGATAAACATGTGTGCATGCAGGCAGACACACACACACACGCATGCACACACACACACACACACACACACACACACAGAGTGAATGGAATGCATTTAAGCATTTTTTGGTTGATCCAATACCCCAATCCTGTTCTTTTCAGGGGATGAGATAGTGCCTATGAAACACTTCAACAGATACCGTGTTTAGATTTTATCTGAGATTAAATAGATTTTACTGTCACTTATCTGACACAATTGCAATGTGATCCATTGACAGGTTGGTATAGAAAAGTTGGGTTGCAATGAATGATGTAATAAACTTTTAATTTTTTTCTTAGCAGGTGCAGCACTGGGCACATTTTAGAGTCTGTAAACTTTACTTCTGGTACTTTCCTTTCTCTTTATCAATCTCTCTTTCTTTCAGACTGCTTATCATTTGCCAACCATAATCTAAACTCTTCTATCAGTCTCCCAACTCATGAGAATTACATTATGTTTTATTGCTTTATAGATGAGTTTATACACTATCGGTTCCAAGTCTTATATAGTTAGATGTTTTGCCTGATGTTTGCACTGCAGAAACATGCTAAAAATATCAACAACCATTACCTATACTTTAATCTAGACTTGCAACTTTTCTTAGAAACAATGGAAACTTTGGGACTGTTAATTCTGCCTTCTCACACGGCAGTGATTGTTGAATGCTGAATAGAAGCTGCCCCTTCAGAAAGGTTAGGTAGTCCCCAGTTCACAGAGGCTCTTCAAGCCTATTTTGTATTATACTTGGATTTAGGCTGCTTTTCTCATTTACGTTAACAGCATGGCCCTAGAGGGCTTTTGCATTTGTGACCCCCATTATATAACTTCCTCTCTCAACTGTCAACTAAGCCCAATTAACATGTTTATTGATAAGACAATATCTCCCACTGGTACATATTAATAAGAAATAGTTGAAAGGCTTCAACACTTAAACCTTTCAAAATCTGAAAAAAAAGAAAAAAAGGAAAAGCAAAGTGGTTAAATAGAACATCCTTTGATAGAAGTTATCTTTGGACCGAGTGTTTCTTGAAAACTTCTTAAACATGGGATGCTGATTCTAGTTTCACCATTGGCCATATGATCCTCTTGCTCCATCTTTTTGAAATATAAAGAAATTGGATGTTAAGACCGTCCCATGCCCACCTCATTACCTCCACATCCACCATGATTCCTTCTATCTATCCCTTAATTTCCTCTTAGTTTTAAAACTAAGATTTATTATTTCATTCTGGAGAATATATTTTAGCTCCATTTTTATTTAGACAGAGCTCTCTGTATTCACAAGTATTTATGCATACATCTATTATAGCCATTATCACATGGAGTTATAATGTTTTTGGTTTTCCTATATGATAGGGGTGATTTTACTGTATAATATATAGCAGTAATAAGTGTTTGTTTCATTTTTTAAATGTCTGTAGCTTGAAGCCAGATCATCTGTTCTAAGCCCTCAACTTCTTGTCCAGGGGAAAATCCAATTTTAGGACTGTTAAAGAGGAACTTTCTTCTTCTTCTTTTTTTTTTTTTTTAATTTTTTTTAACGTTTATTTATTTTTGAGATGGAGAGAGACAGAGCATGAACAGGGGAGGGGCAGAGAGAGAGGGAGACACAGAATCTGAAACGGGCTCCAGGCTCTGAACTGTCAGCACAGAGCCCGATGCGGGGCTCGAACTCACCGACCGTGAGATCGTGACCTGAGCCGAAGTCGGACACTTAACCGACCCAGCCACCCAGGCGCCCCAAGAGGAACTTTCTTCTTAAAGCCAGGAAAGATACTCATGAGATCAAACACACTCAAGGACAAACTGTCTCCTGAATCAACCCTCATGACTGCTGATATTTTCATTGAGAGAGGTTCTACTGGTTTCTGTCAAGCTTGGATGGCAGTATCTTAAATGAGACCAGAAGCCTGATGTCTAAAATCCAGTCTCCATTAAGAATTCATTCAGGCTAATCACCTGATAGCTTCTCTGGGACATTTCTCAATAATTACTGAAACCACATAGCCACCCTCTCTCTCTTGCCTCAAGAAAATCACTCAAAAATTTTTTTTCTCAAGTTGACACATTTCCATCATTTCTGAACTTTAGCATTTTTGCCTTCTAGGAGTTTTTAATTCCATTTGTTCTAGGAGTCTGGTTAGTAATTAAATTTTGGATGCCTACCAATTTTGCCTCTGTTCCTCAAACACTAAGTTTGTTAACAAGTTCTTGAGAGGAGGAAAACAAAAACAAAAACAAAAACAAAGCCTTTAACAACGTTATTAGGATGAAGATGTTGCCATCAAATTTCTAAGATGGCACCATGTTTCCTTCTCCTTGGTGTGGACACTTGTATGTGTCTCCTTGAGTGTCAGTGGACCTGACCTAGTCAGATGAGACATTTTAAAGGAAGGTCTAGAGGTCCAAGACAGGGGAAACCAGAGAAATTTAAAGCTGCATCACATGATTCTCTACTGAACTTAAATGAGCAAATTACCATGTTGTAGAGAGGCCACGTGAGATCTAAGAGGGACCCTCAACTGGCACCTATCAATAAAATAGAGACTTCCATCCTAAAACTTTAAGGAAACAAATTCTAAAAATAGCCAATGAACTTGGAAAAGGACCCTGAGCTCCAGATGAGAACACAGTTTGGGTGACATTGGTTTTATTACTGTGAAATTCAGACTAGAAAACCTAATTACACTGACTCCAGATATCTGATGCACAGAAATAGTAAGATAATAAGTGTTTTTTTAAGCCACTGATTGTGGTAATTTGATATGTATCATAGAAAACTAAAATGGAGATGTCTTACAAGAGCTGGGGAAAAAGACAATTAGTATCTCAAAGAATTACTCTATAGTATTCATGAAATCTTTCTTACTTGTAATTTCATTGAGGGTAGAGATTTGTCTTAGTTGTGTTTGTTTTATCAGTATTAGCACACTATCTGTGTAATAATAGACCATATTTGCTTGGATAAATTTATGGATAATATAAACCAGCAAATGTTATTGTTCTAAGAACTTTAAATATTAAAAAAAAAGAAATATTTGGGGATTATTTGAGGAAATAGCAGGAGGAGTGAGTATAATACTTTTATGAGAATATATATTTTAATAAATTTATAATTCTAAGCAAAGGAGATTGAAATTAAATGGGTAAATGAGCAAGTAAGATAAATTAACATGCATTTAATATGACTTTGTCATCATATAATGAGACATGGGCAGTCTACTAATTGCCATCTTTGTTTTGGAAAGAACACCAGAGACCATGAGAAGATCTCTATTTCCTAGAAATGTTTGTATATAATATCTAAAATAAAGTCACTTTAACTTTTAACAGCATAAAGAAACACACACAGATGCACACACACACATAAAATGAATTAACTGAAAGCTAGTGTTCCTGAAAATCCTACATTTGAAGTAAGGTATGTGTGAACACGGAAGGCACAGGAGGCATTACAATCTAATATTATACAGCAACAAAATCTAATACAATTTGAGACTTCATACAGAGAGCAATCATATCAGGGAGTAGGAAGGTAATAGTTCCTCTTTACTAAGTTCTGGTAAGAGCATTGGGAATACATTGCACATTCAATCCTGGGGATCTCTGCACTGAAAAAAAAAAAAAGAAATTCATCAGCTAGAAATACGTGAGAGAAGAGGTACCAAAGGTTGGGGTGTTAGAAGGATTGAGGCTCTTTGGGAAAATAACAAAATAACTTATAACATCTAATTGACCTAAATCATCTGGAGTAGGTGAAATTTTCTTCAGTTACATGGAGAGTGTAGTTACAGAAGACACTGAAGAAATTACTAGGGCAGTGCTTCCCAAAGGTTACCTTGAAAACAATTTCTTTAGGAATCTGAATGGACTCGGAAAAGCAATTCAACCTTAAAATTTTTCTCCCCAATGATTTTTCCTATCACTTCTCCCTTTTCATCTTGTTATTTAAAATGTTTGTACTATCCAAGGCTTTATCTTTTCTTTTGGTTATGAACTGGAAGCTACGTTATGCAGAAGGCTATCCATTCTATTGTCATTTTTATTATTATTAACAACTGAACAGAATGATAATCTTTCAAATTTTAGGAAAGTTGAAGACATACATTTTTAATCAGTAGAATGATGACTTAATAATTTGATTTATACTGGTAAAATATAAACAGTGTTGGTGATGGACCGCTGCATGATTTTATGCTTTTACTTATACTTTAGGGGAAACCTAGAATATATAAATGTATTTTTTAATGTTTTTTTTTTATTTTTGAGAGAGAGAGAGAGAGAGCAGGGGAGGGGAAGAAAAAGAGGAAGACACAAGATTGAAGAAGGCTCCAGGCTCCAGGCTCCAGGCTCTGAGTTGTCAGTACAGACCCCGATGTGGGGCTTGAACTCATGAACTGTGAGATCATGACCTGAGCCAAAGTTGGATGCTTAACCGACTGAGCCACCCATGCACCCCTATAAATATATTTTTAAATGGTGAGATGCAATGCCTTAACAGTTAATTATTTCTAAATCCTAAAATGAATGTACAAAGCCATTGTTAGATTTGTATGTTCCTTGACTTCATTTTCACAGCCATAGGTCTCTGACAGCATTATTTGTCCTATGGTGAGATTTCTTTCTTTTCTGTCTTTAATTGAAAAATAATGATTAGAATTGCCCACTTATTGAATGAATCTTTATAGGGTATTTTGTAAAATTCTTAAAAAATACTTTAAAGATCCTTTCAATTATTTCCTGTGTGTTGTTTGCATTTAACACTTGGAGTGCTTGTTTTATTTTTGTGCCCTTAAGGAGTTCTTGATTATGCGTCTTCTGAGACCATTAAGCTTACACAACAGGGACTTGCCCTGGTGAGGATCTTTCAGGTTTCTTTGAGGAGTTCTTGCATTCCAGCCTAGGAATAGAGGAGTGTGTGCTGTCTGTCTACACCATACGTGGCCCCTTCCTTCTCCTCCCCACTTCGCTTTACAACTTAATCCTTGAAAGAGGAAACCATTCCAGGCTGTTACCCTCCTCATTTAGGCCTTTAGAGCTAGGAGTTGTTACTATTGTGTCCGTAGTCACTGATGTGAGAGAAGTGTAAGAACTGAATGAATCACAATCTTTCAAGAGCAGAAGGATTTGCCTGCCACAAGAGAGCTAAATGGTAACCCTCAAGTCCTCTTACTGAGCAATTGTGTTTCTGCTCAATAAGCAGGTAAAGGCTTTTGCGACTGCATTTTCTTTATAATAACTTATTTTCCTTTAAGTCAGTTCCTTTTTATCAAAAAGAGTTCAGCGGTATACCTTCAGGCCATTACACAATATATGATTATGCTATTTATACCACTTGCAAAAATTGATAGATATAGAAGGTTGCAGTTGGGCTGAGTGAAGATGGTTAGTGCTTAATGAGTCACACTTTAGTAAATCCTTCTAACTGATTTCACAGAGGTGTTTCAGCCAACTGGAGGGATACACATAAAAATGCTTTACTTTTTTGTATATCTGCTAATAACCGTACAATGGCAAATCCACTTTGCTAGTGGGAAAAGAGTTTCCTTAATAAATTTCACTTCGATTCCATTTTTTCAAAGGTAACATGGATCCTGAATTTAGTGTAGACAATTTTATTTCAATTCGATATTAATCTTTTTTAATAATCTCTTTTACCACAGCTGAGACTTGTAGCTCTGAACTGAAGGCATGGGGTTGTTTATTTTCTTTCAATTCCTTCTATCTTCCCAGGGCTTGTTTCTTGTTTATGGATGAAAAGAAGAGAAAAAAGGAGAGAAGATGTCTTATGACACCACCCTTGGTGAGTAGGTTATCTTCCATATTAGTAATAAATGTTATTTATTTTGTGGATAATTACAAATGAGAAAAGGCAGAGTTGCTGATTCCTCATATGGACACCAATGTTGATACATAGTTCTATGGCTGGATGTGGGTATGAAAGCCCTAATAAGCCTTGTTGGTGAGCATCTTCCTAGGCTTTGCCAATTCCTTTAGAGATGGGGCTATATCGTATGTATCCCACATGGTAACATGACGCCACATTCTCAAATGGACTCAAGCTCCAACAATTCCATAGACACTGATCTCACCCATTTCTAGGTTTCTAAGTCAGAGGGTAGTAGGCAAAAGTAGAATAACTTTTCCTTACCTCTTCAAGGCAGGAGGATTAGAACTAGTAATTGTCCTCCCTCTGTCTCATAATAGTGCACAGTCCTTTGTCTACAGTGTTCTTTCCCTACAGATCAACCTATGCTGCAGATAAGCATATATCCAATTAGAACTACATGCTGATCCTAGTTTTTGAAAGATAATCCTGTATTTCAGAAGGTTTTGATGCAGTTCTTCCTTGGGTTTGGAAGGGAGTTCCAGTTGAGTACCATCTCCAGTTTCCTTAGGGATATGAAGAAAGAATGTAGGCTTATACTTTCCCCAAAGTCAACCCTCTACTTCCCAAAAGTTAGGAATCTTTACTAAATGGCAGGACCATGTCAAGAGGTCTATAAAACATGCCCAAATTGAGCAACCTCCTCGACAAGAGGTTTAAAAGCTCATTACAATGTCCAAATCATAAATAAGTTGGTGTGCATTCACAAGCATCTACTGTACTCCAATGTATTTTTAGCCCAATATAATCCCTTTATCATTTTAAAAATGGCATCATTTTATGGATTCCTCAATGATACTAGAGTTACTGGATTTCTAAAATCAAGTTTCAGTCGAAGTATATTTATCACATATTGGATTGATTGTAAGCAAAATATCTAACTCAGTGATATTTGTGCTGCTGTTTTTACTCCCTTAATAGACAAGTCTCCACAAAGCATTTCTTTTTTTTTTTAACTCAGATTAGATCAAACCCTCTGATAGCTTTCATCAACCTAGAATAAATTTCAAACACCCTGATAACTATGTTATAAGCCCCATTGTAATTTTGGCATGGTTATGTACTAGACTTTATATACCTTTCTATTTCTTCTGTATAATTTTTCTTCTCCAGCCACACAGGCCTTCTTTCTGTCCCTGGGACACATCAGCTCATTCATACCTTTAAGTTTTTGTTCTTCCTGTCTCTTCTTTCTAGAATATCATTTCTGTAAAAGTCTTTCATAGTATACTCTCTCTTTCTTCAGGTGATACTATGAAATAAATTGTGCTCCCCTCTCCCACCCATATTCCTATATTGAATTCCTAATGTGACTGTATTTTAATATAGAGTCTCCAGGAGGTAAATTAAGTAAGATAAAGTCATAAAAATTGATAGAACTAGTGGTCTTTCAAGAAGAGAGAGAGAGATGTTTCTTTCTCTTTATGAACACCCACCAAGGAAAAGGCAAGTGAACACACAACAAAATGGCAGCCAACTACAAGCGGAGAGAAGAGACGTCAGAATGAAACTTATCCTGATGGCATCTTGATTTAGAACTTCCCTGCCTCCATAATTGTGACAAATTTCTGTTATTAAGTTACCTAGTCTATCGTATTTTTTACGGAAGTACAAGCAGACTAAGAAAGGTGGTGACTCAAATGCTACCTGTTTAGAGAGAGCATTCTCAGGTACTCATAGCCTCTAAGATAAATATCAAATATGCTTCATATTTTGATACTTATTCTCAGCTTTTAACTTTACTGTCTTTCCTCTGTTATCTCATTATACTGCCTAATCGTAATGCTTGATAACGCTTTCCTTTTTCTTTTCCTTTAGACTATGACTTAGATTTTTCTGACCGAGCTAACTTCAGCCCACCCATGGCATTTTTTTCCTCTGATCTAGTATAGCACTTGGATGCTTATTTTTTTGTGTGGGTGGAGCTTCATGGGGACTACTCTTAACAGATGTTCCTGTAGCATCTTGAGCACGATTCAAATAACATGGGGAGGAACTTGTATGTTTTGCTTCATGAGTTATTATAATTGCCATTAGAGTAGCACCACTTATTCCACCAAAAAAGAGTGCTTGTTCAGTACTGGTTCTTTATAAACTTTTAAAAATCTTCCAAAATATCATTTGGGATTAAAATTAAATAATTATGCCAGACAAAAGATCTCTGTAATTAGGTTGTCCTTTTTGCCCCACTGGACACACCATAAAAATGATTATGATACGATATGAACACAAATTCAAATATCACAAGAAGTTAAAAATGCAGCATGCATTCCAAATTATTTAACTAATTCTCCAATTTGTTGTCTAGAATAACAAAATAACAAAAATAAATCTAAAACTATATCTCCAACTTCACTGTTAATCCTTCCCCATCACTTTTCTCCCACCTTCCCCTTTTTTAAGCATATTAATTTAATTATGTTAATATGTGGTAATATGGTACTCTTAAGGCTAATAATATACTTTCAATTATTGAACATGACATTAAAATGAATAAATGTTTCCTGAGATGATAGTTAACTCTTAAGTGTCACATGGAAAGTGTGTGCAATGTAACAGTAACCTCCAAGAACACAAATGGACATTGTATTCCAGAGACCATGGAAGAGAAAGGATCTCAAACAAAATTTAGATCTTGAGTCTCATGTTAATCAAATCAATTTGAAACACATGTCACATAGCAAGAAGAAAGAGTTGAGGTGAGCTAACATATTTTGAATAGGATGCAAGTAAGACAGAAACAACAACTTAGAGGCAAACAGCATACAAATTATTGGATAATTTTATAGAATTTGTTTAGAAATTTTCATGACAAAATGTCTACTTAACACAATATACATATTCTTTTATTGCCTGCTTTTCTCTATCAAAAAACAAAATCAAATTATCTCTACCATTAACTTTGGACTTAAGTGATCATTTTAATAACCTTCTAGTATTATGTTATACATATGTAACATAATAATTTTAGTAAGCCCATATTATTGAACAGTAGCTATCAATGTCTTTATTACTGTGAGAAGTGCAATGTAGAAATTGTGCAATTACTGAATTATTTCCTCAGTCAATTTCCTGATGTGTAGCCTGGGTAAAAGGATGTAATTCTCCTTGATACTTTTGAAAAAAAATACTTGAAATTACATGTTGTGCTGCTTTACAATACCTATGGTCACCACCAGCATAGCCCTTGGGAATGATTTATCATAGAGTGGACATTCATGGGAATGACTTTTTTTTTTTTTAACTTTTTTTTTTTTAACGTTTTATTTTTTTTTATTTTTGACAGAGAGAGAGAGAGAGACAGAGCATGAGCGGGGGAGGGGCAGAGATAGAGGGAGACACAGAATCCAAAGCAGGCTCCAGGCTCTGAGCTGTCAGCCCAGAGCCTGACGCGGGGCTCGAACTCGTGAACCATGAGATCGTGACCTGAGCTGAAGTCGGATGCTCAACCGACTGAGCCACCCAGGCGCCCCGGGAATGACTTTTAATACATGCTCCTGCAAACCCAAAGTGGTAAAGGATTTTGCTTTAATTTGCATTCTTCCACAAATAATATTTTAAACCTAGCAATTAATTTCTTTAAAATAATTATTACTTTTGAGCTATTTATACAGATTTGTGCCCTGACAACCCTCTTTTCTGAGTGAAATTACTGGGTTCCAGATCTCTTTTTTTCTCATAAAGTGTAATTTATTTTTTTAATCTTCTTTCTCTTCCTCTTGCCTTCTTTTTCTTTCCCTTATCTTTTTTTTTTCTTTTCCTTTTGAGCAATTTAGTCCCAAAAGCATTAGTAGGAACAAAGCAAGATCGATGTCCATTGTACAGGGGCCTGGGGGTCAGAAGCTACAGTGACATAGAGTAGGGGGTAAGATCTTGCAGGTGGTGGGTTAGGTGTCCACACAGAGTAGTTAACAGCCTGTGTGGGAAAAATAGATTGAGGAAGATGGTCTTGTTTGAGGTGTCATACCCCAGGCTCTGTAAGTAAGGTTTGCATGTGGGGAGATGGACTGTTTTGTCCAACAAGTATGTATAGGGGCCTCTGTATTGGGTCAATGGCCCAGTAGAAGGTGTTCTAACCCAATCAGAGAGAGGAGGCCACCATGGGATTGTGGTAGTGAGAGTGGGTTTGGTGGGGAGAGGTGAGGCTGGTATGGTGACTCAGAGCTCAAACGGGGCGAGAAAGTCATTCATTCATTGCTGAGGCTGATATGGAGTGTCAGACACTGAGAAGTGTGAGGAGGGCATTTCCACAGAAAGCACTCAGGGTGTTAGAGTCCTAACAAGGTTAGAACAGTGTCTAAATAATGCATGGTCTAGCACAGGAAGTCAGAAACCAAGGAGCATAAGGAAAGTAACTACATGGGGGAGGAACTGACAATGAAAATGGGACATTTTTTACATATGAAGGAATTGATCAATTAATTAAATATAATAAGGATAATAAAAAACCAGATTTCTTACCATTTAAGAAACAACTTCTAGTTATAGAAAGGCAGATGGGGCACCAGTTGGTTAAATGTCTGACTTGGGCTCATTTCATAGTTTGTGGGTTCAAGTCCCACATTAGACTCTATGCTGACAGCTCAGAGCCTACTTTAGATTCTATGCCTTCCTCTCTCTCTGCCTTCCCCTGCTCATGCTCTCTCTCAAAAATAAATAAACATTAAAAAAAAATCAAAAGGCAGAAAAGAGAAACAGTGGTGTTTGTCCTATATTTATATGTATTTCCTGGAGATAGATAGATAGATAGATAGATAGATAGATGATAGATAGATAGATAGATATTTCTAAATATTTTTGGAATATATATATATATATACACACACACACATATATATATGTATATATA
>NC_064810.1:34683190-34700642 GCF_023721935.1 Panthera uncia
ATACACACACACACACACACACATATATATATATATATATATATATATATATATGCATACATACACGTAAAATCTTGTAGATCTATTTATTCAGAGATTTGGGGGATAATCACACCTCAATAACAATGAGTAAAGTTATAACTTTAGACAGGAAGGCAGGGATTCCTATAGAAATGGCTTGTTTCAAGATTGGACCAGGGAAATGACAAGAAGATGAGCCTGGAACGTATTGTTGTACCCCCAAACAAGACAGTGTTTAAAGAATGAAAGAGATATGTCTAAATAACACAAAAACCAGTTTTATGGGGTTCTTTCTGGCCAAAATGGAAAAAATTGAGCATCAAAATGATAGTAATAACAGATTATTTTGCACTGAATAAACTGAGAATCATGAGTTTATATACAGATATAAATAAGGGAATAAATACATCGAGAGTACGATGATTAATGGGATTTTTTACAGATTCAAAACATTGCCCCATAAAAGGCATATTAACTACAAAACAGTAACTTTATAGCGTCACTTTATAGAGTAAAAGAGTAACTTTATAATGGAGAAGGCTTACAGATAACACCTTAAGTGATCAAAGTGAACATCATCAATAATGAGACAAACTGATATTGTATACCCCAGGATAGAAGTAGTGAAAAAATGTACCATCACCCCTGTGATGTTTATCCCAAACATATATGGCCTAAATATTATGAGGAAACTTTAGACAGACCCAAATAAAGAGACACTGTACAAAAGAAGTGGCCTATAATCTCAAAAGTGTAAAGGTCATGAAAATCAAGGAAAGACTTTAGAGATAGTCCATACTGAAGGAGACTATGACAACAGAATATAAAACTGCAGTAGATGTTGCTAAATGGAAATTTTTGCTATAAATTACATTTAGATCTTTGACAAGACTTGAAGACAGTCTCGGGATTCAATGGTATAACAGCCTCCCAGAGATGTTCCCATTGACTCCTGATCCTACTATTCATATCTCAGAATAATCCCCTCCCTTTAATTGTGAGCTGGACCTAGAAACCTACTTCTAATGTAAACTATACATTGAAAGTGATAAGATGCTTCTCTCAAGAGTAGGTTACAAAGGAATGGGGCTCTCATCACGCCCCATCTCTTGCTCTGTACCTTCTCACTCTGATGGAAGTTGTCTCATGTTTTGTCAGCTGCTCTTTGGAGAAGCTCACATCACAACAATGTGAGGGAAGCCTCTGACTAAACCAGTGGGGAACTGAGTCCTATGTTCAAGAACCTATGAGTACCAACATCTTGCTAATAACCATGTGAGTGAGCTTGGAAGCATGTTGCTCATTTGAATCTTCAGATGAGACCACAGCCCAAGTAGATAACCTTGACTACAACATTATGACCCAGTGGATAGATCCAGCTAAGTCATAGACAGATTCCTGACCCATAGAAATTGTGAAATAAAAAAAATGTTGTCTTACATGATTCTGTTTTAGGGCTTTTTTATGAAGTAAGAGATAAATATTACACATAGTTATTAATAACATAACATTGTGAAGTTCTTGATTTTGATGACTATATTATGGCTATGTAAGAAAATAGCCTATTTAGGAAATATGCACATAAATTTTTGGAGGGCAATGAAGTGCCTGCTTGACAATTTTCTCTCCAGTGACTCAAGAGAGAAACATTTCCTTATAATACTTCCAATATTTATTATTAAAAAAAGTTTGAAAATTTAAAAAAAAAACTAATAATGCATAGATTTTCCTTACTATTTCATCTCTTTCTGCTTGGAAATGTTATTTTCTTAGGTTTATCTTTAGTTGTCTATCAAGAACATAATATTTGCTTCTCTGGAAGCCTCATTGTTTTCCATGGATTTAAACAAAGGGAGTTCAAATATCAAAGTAGACGAAGGGAAATATGTGAATTCCATAGTCAGACCCAATGTCTCTTTTAACTTCAAGGTGAAGCTTTCTGTGAAAAATACTTACCAGGATACATACTAATTATATACTCTACAGAGATGGATTCCTCTACTAGTACAGATAATTGATCAATAATTAACTGAGCAGAAATAAAGCTCTATATAGGAGATGAGAATATGGTATCATCACCTGCAAGGCAAGCTCATTCTATTCCTAGTTATGCAATAACCATTGTTATTTAGCAGCAGATTTGGAATTAATGATATTTGTGATCAGGCATTAATCTTCACATTAATTATTTAGAAATTTTATTCTTTGTAATTATGCTTTATTCATGCATTTCTGTTAATCCATATTTAGATTTTTACTTAAGGAAACACTTCTCTTTAAAAATGTCCATTAGATAATCTATTTAAATATCTATGTTTTATTCATAAACAAAGAAAGTAGAATTATTATTTAAATGTCTATGTTTTAATCATAAAACAAAAGAGGAACATATTGTTATTGGGTTTGCAAAAGAAACACAAGTCAGTTCTGGATACAATATGCCTCCACATCATTTGTGCTTGATTTTTTTTCTTTTTCTTTCATTCTACTTTCTTTTTTGCTTCATCCTCTGCTTTCTTTATTCAATACACTCACTTCTAACTCTTTTTATTCTGTTTTTGTTTTCTGAGGCTTTCTATTTCTGTTTTTACTTCCTGTCATTCAGTATTGTTCTGCAAATATGGATTCAAGTGAGATGTTTATGTCTTTTTTTAAGATTATCATCCCCTTAAGGATATTAAAAGGCTTTGTGGAGCCATAGATTTTAAAAATCATGAAGAGCTGAAGAAAGCACCAATTCTAAGGCCAATTGTTATGTAAGATTTTTGTACATGTTTCTATGCTGTTATTATGGCTTGCATTTTTCAATCCAATGATAAGATCAAGACCACTTCTGATATCTGAGCTGCATGATGTAACAGTCAGAAAGATCACATAGAATAAAGGAAATGTATATCAGCCTTCGTCTTCACTGTAAGAGAATACTCCCATCATCTTCCTCTTCTCTAGAAGCACACAGTGGTATTAGAATTATGAAACTTTTTATTAGAATCAGTCTTGAGAAATTCTTCTTAAAGCTTTAGAAGTCTGTAAACATCTTAATTTTAGGAAATTTGGCAGAATGTTTAATTACCAAAAGAAGATCAGGCTATTAATCAAAATTTGGAATTGCTACCATTACAAATAAATGATTGTAGAGAAATTGAGGATTTAATTACTTCTTTCAGATGCAATATTCTGTTTGCTTTCTCTTTTGAAATTGTCCTCAAATGAAGACAACACAATAACATCTTGAAGGAAGTACTGATAAACCTCATTTAATTTGTTTCCATCCCTTTTAAGATTCTACTCCTATTAAAAAGGAATGGCTTGTTGATAAGAAAGCGGTCCAATATTATGACAGATTCAATCTCCCCAAACTACTGACTTTCAGTTTGGCTCCAGAGAAAGATTATTACCTCAGATACTTATTTTGCTGGCTCTCATATAGTTGAGTCAAAATGTTAAAAGAATAAAATGGTCAGAGAACTCTGAAAAATCTTATTAATTTTGTAATGGTGCTGAAAGCTTACCAAAGGTTTTTGTTCCCTAAAGCTACTGCTTTGAGTAAATCAGAAGGGATTTCTTTTTTAACTGCTGAAAAGAGGCAGGTCTTTCTCTGGTTTGCTGTGTATGAAATGCCAAATGTGGAGTTTAGGCATGTCTATGGATGCTCGTTTGACTACATCAGTTGTGATTTTTAGAATATATACCATGTGTATACAGACACATGTATACATGCATACAAATAAATATAGAACAATACAAATATGAAGGAACAGAAGTATAAACAATTGATGGCAATTGTGTTTTTGACGGTGATTAGCACATGCCTTATCTTAGTTGTCATTAAAAGGTACAGAAATTCCACAAAGTTGTTGTTTATGAGAAAAAATCATTTGATATATTAAATTAAATGTAGGGACATGGAATAAAAAAAAGAGGAAGAAGGAAGAAGTGTGGCAAGAGAGGTGCTAACAGGGGAGAGTTACAAGTAAAATCTAAGAATATAGTACCTGTCAGCCTATGTAACAGCTCCCTGGGAATTAACTACAGATGAATAAAAGTACTTAATAAGAAATTGATAACATGCACAATAATTATTATATATAAGGAAATTATCTTCAATGATCTATTTGAGTCACCTTATGAAGTTTTTATTCAGTTAAGTATGCAACAAATATTACATAGTGCTTACTATGTGCCGCACCCTATAGGCACTTCAGGAAGGACAGTGAGCAATACCAACCAAAATATGTGTTTTCATGGACTTGCATCCTAGAGGGAGGACTGACAATGAACAAGTTAGTTAAGTGAAATAGATGGTAATTTATATAGCATGTAGAAGTAGTATGTATAATAGTAGAGATTTACACAGAGTTATTACGGGTGAGAGAGCATCTGCCTTGTGTGAATGGAGGTCTTGGTCCTGGGATTCCACATGAAATTTACATGGTGATCTGCCCTCAGAATAAAGACAGCCAGAAGGAAAGTAGCAAGCATAAAGTTTATTAAAGTGAAAGTACCTTGAGAGTCTCAAGGTGGGAGACTGGGCAGGTTCCACCAGGTGGAACCAGCCCTAGGTTTATTTTGGGATTGGACATGATTGGGTGTCTCTGGGCTGGGAGGAGCTGTCACGTACAGTGGGTAGTCTCTAATTGAGGCTGCCTCCATTCATTTGGGAACATCCCCCCACAGGTTGGAAGGGGAAATTTTTCCTACAAGGTTTGTACCAGAACCATCATGGCATCCTTTTTCCATTGGATTAGGCTGTTTTCACAATGCAAATGAATTATAATGAGTCCAAGGATTACCCTAGGGCAGAGGTGGAAGGGGAGAGGGCATGTTCTGCACCTGTGGTTCTTGGTCTGTCAGGCCCAAGGTCTTGGAAGCCACAGGGTCAGGATGTTGTGCTCTCAGGATTATCAGGTGTAGCCTATTTATCACCATCCTTGTCTTCAGCTCATGGCTCTATCATTCTCCTTCAAGGACTTGGGACTCTCCCTCCCGGTGATCCTTCCACTCTTCATGTCTAGCTTCTACCTAACAGAGTTGCTGTATGTGATAAATATGTAGTAACTGAGATGGTGATAAGTGTTATGCTGAAAACATAAAGCAGGGAAAAGTTATGGGGATTCAATTCTAGTATGGTGGCTATGAAAGCTGTCAATGAGAAGGTGCTTTTTGAATGAAGACTGGGGGCAGTGGGGGAGTAGCTCTGTAAGATGTGGCAAAATAATATTCCAGATGAAAGGACAGCAAGTGAATGGGCTTTGAGTGAATGGGATATGTTTAAGGAAAAATAGTAACCAATTCTGTAAGAGGTGTGTAAAGGAGTAAGAGAGCAGTACAATAGAAAATGAACTCTTAGAAATGATGAGACAATCATGTAGTGTCTGCTAGGTCAAAGGATTCTGGCTTTTACTTTTTGTAAAGAGGAAAGCATATGAAGAACGTGATATGTTTTATGTTTTTAACAGATCCCTCTGTTGACTCTAGTTATAGTTTCAAAGGGTGTATACATGTGCCAAACCTTACCAAACTGAACACTTTAAATATGTGTAGTTTTTGTTTTGTTTTGTTTTGTTTTGTTTTCTTTCATTTCATTTTCAGGGGAGGGGTAGATGGAGAGAGAGAGACCAAGAGAGAATCCCAAGCAGGATCCATGCCCAGTGTAGACCCTGGCTGTGGGATTTGATCTCATGACTGTGTGATCATGGCCTGAGCCAAAATCAAGTCAGTAGCTTAACTGACTGAGACACCCAGGTACCCCAAATATATGTAGTTTTTAAATGTCAATTATGTTTCAACAAAAGCTGTTAAAAAATCCATCTGGCTACAATTTTGAAAATAAATAAATTGAGAATAAAGTGAGAATAAAGGGTCCTGGGGTCAAGACAAATTCAGGGCAACCTTTCTGGGGCTCATTCAAGAGTAGAATTGTGAGATCACAGTAAGTCGGACCAAGATGATAGCAGCAAGGATACTGAGAAGTGAGCGTGTCTTAGACATATTTAAGATCTAATGCCAACAGGATTTCCTAATGAGTGGATATTCACCATTAAAGAAAAGGGACATGAAGGAAGATACTAAATTTTTGGCCTAAACAACGTTGAAGATGGATTTTCTATTAGCTAAGATGCAAAAGGTTGAGAGAAAAACATGTTTGGTTATGGACTAACAGGAGCTCAGGAAGATTGAAATTTCTATTAGACTTCCAAGTGAATCTGTCAAATCAGCAGTTGGATAATGTGTCAAATTCAGTGGAGTAGTCTGTGCTGGAAAGATCAGTGTGGAGCTATCATCTATCAATCTATATCATATCTACCTATATGTTCACATATCTATACATCTGTATCTATGATGTTTAAAAGTATGAAGCTATCTGTTATTACTTAGAAAGAATGTAGACAGTCTACAGGAGATAAAAATACTGAGCTATGGGGTATTCCCAAAGTTAGAGTTTGGGGAGATGATGCAGTGTCAGTAAGGAAACTGACAGAGAATAGTCGGAATATAAAGGGGAAACAGACGGAGATAGAGTGATTAACCATGCAAATTACATTAACATGCTACACACGATGAAATCTTACCTTTAGCAACATTAAAGTATTAAACTGTTAAACTGTTAAACCATTAAAGTATTAAAGTATTGACCAGTTAGGGTTGAAAAGCTTATTGTAAGAAATTTAAGATAAGGAGGAGAAAAATTGGAAAAAGTGAATAAAAACAAGTCTTTCCCAGTGTTTTCTCCAAAGGAAAAAAGAGAATTATGGCAGTGTTCAAGTGTACAAATATAAGAATTGCTCTTACCTATATTTGGACAACCAAAGAGAGAAGGTAGGATGTATGCCTACAAATGCAGATAGGTAGATGGATATGGCTGCAACTTATAGAAATCTTTGTCTGATTTCTTTTTTTTTTTTTCAATAAAATATTAACAGAAACATCCATTAGCTGAAAGTGAGGTCCAGGTAAGGGATGTTGGAAGTTTGAGAGAGAGATAATTATGAAAGACTCATTTAAGAAGATAGCAAGTGAGGAAAGTAGGGATGTATACGATTCCCTGACAGCATTTTAGGGCTAAACTGAAATTAGTAATAATGGATATAAATGCATAAAAATGGAGACCAGTCAGCACAGTATATATATTTTTTCTCACTATAGGTATGTTCAGACACATCAATGCAGCTATGTGATAGAAAGAACTTTAAATTTAACCCTGACTGTGATTTAGTGAAAATGAGAGTGACACAAGATCAGAGGTCTCTGTCCCATTTGTTTGGTTTCAAACCCTTTTGCTTCATTATTCTACTAGTTTCTTCCCACAGCAACCGTATAGATCCTGAGGTGAGAAAGAAAGTATGTTCTAGATGCTTATAATATGTAAAAATATCTAAATACCAGAAATTCAAAAATTAACTATAACCAGGTTTTCACTTATTAATTGGATTCATAGTACTAGATTTGAAAGTATTTTACAAGTTCCTTCCAGTTCTATTAGACAAAAGTAGATAAGCATTTTAAAGGGACTCTCAGCCACCAGGTTTTTCAGCATATAAGCAACTGTATTTTTATAATGTTTCCTTAGTAAACATTGTTTACTATAGAAAAATTGTGTTAATAGTAGGAAAAAATGACTGGTTATTTAAAAATTTGATACATTCTTAAAAAAGACAATTCTTAACATTACTGTTGATGTTCCTATGTGTAAAAAACGGAACAGCCAGTGAAAAATTACCATGATATTTTAGATTCAGTTTTACAGATGGTGTTTCTTTCAGAAGTTGTAATGTTTGGCATAGCTGCTAGTTTTATGTCTAAAACTAAGCCAAAATATCTAAATTTTAATAAATATTAAGATAAAACTGTATTTTTATATATAAAATATTAGAAGCCAGCCTGAAACTTACTATAAAAAAAGAAAATTAAGCAATTAAATTTGGTCATTCACATTTACTGAACTCTTATAATCCAAATGCTGCTTTTCAGCATTTTTATATATAAAAAAATTCTCAATAGAAGTACACAACAATTTGAAATAGAAGCTAAAATTATTTCTGTTTTACAAGTTACAACATAGAGAGGCTTAATAGCAAGCTCATACCCACTATAAAAATTTATGTGCAAATATCATCGATGTATATAAACATGCATTTTTAGTACAAAATATTCCAAGTGAAATTTGAAAAATCAGCTTATTAGTCATTTGGAATTTTGACATTTTTTATTAAAGAAATATTCAAATTTAATCTAGTTGAAAACTCCTTATTTAAGGAAAATTCAGCTCATGCTCCAATGCAGCGGGAATGGGAATAAAGAGGAACAGATACTATGGAACATTAGTTGGCAAATAAAATAAAACATTTGGTAGGACAGCCAACTTGGCAAATTTTTAT
This sequence comes from Panthera uncia, assembly GCF_023721935.1. Taxonomy (NCBI): domain Eukaryota; kingdom Metazoa; phylum Chordata; class Mammalia; order Carnivora; family Felidae; genus Panthera; species Panthera uncia. Next base: position 34,691,590 of record NC_064810.1, read on the forward strand.
AGAGCTCCTTTATAACCTGACATTGAAAATATTAATGACAAGACTTATTTAAACAAATTTTCATATGTGCATACACATATACACACACATATATCCTCTATTCTCAACACATATTATATATTGTAGAAAATATATATGTAACTTCATAAATAGGGGAATTCAAATGTTAAGTGAAATGCAATCTGCCTTACAAGAGAAGAGACACTACTTATATTATTAAAATATTTTAAATATTTCTTAAATTGTTATATTATTGAATTATATCAAGCAAATATATTGTCATTTGTATTTTTCATAAAAAATAAAGTTGAAATGTTTAGATGTGTTGCAGATCTTCTAGCAAATGCCACCATTTTGGAAATGATGTAAAGGTAAGAACAGATAAGATATGATTATTGAAAGAAAATACACCTCATAGGTTTAGACTACCATATCATAATATCTGGTCATTCATATAATTCAAAAAGTAAAATGATCTAGTGTAGTTTCTTGAAGGTAAAGTAAGTTATTTGCCACTTATCAAAAATCTATTTTGCTGTTGTATCAACTCTGGATATATAATGCATTATGCAAACATTAATTTAACTTTTACATTCAACTAATTGTTTTAGGTAATGGAAATATAAATATGGAAGAAAGCATTAGTGACTCCAAGGGGACCATAGTCTACAAAGGGAAATAAATAATAGATTACAGTAAGTTACATTCTGACAAAAATAAACACAGGGTGATGGGAAAGCCCTTACAATGAGTAACATTACCAGATGTGTATGTGCCTATATGTACATTTACATCAGAAAATGATTCCCAGAGGAGGTGAGGAAGCAGAATCTTACAGGGAGAGCAGCAACGAATGAAGGGAAGATAGACTGTTGGTAAAAAGGAAATTGCAGAATGAGATACAGCTGTGAACCTTGTTCAAATCACCAGTATCTTTCTCCCAGATTAATGGCAATAGTCTAAAATGTGGCCCTCCTGTTTTCACTTCTGTGACTTACAACCAGTTCTTAACATTTATTACTTAAACTCATGTCTCTTGAAAAACCTTCCCATGAAAGTGGAAGTCCTTACAAAGCCATCTGTGACTCCCGTCCCCTCTCCTTACCTCTCTGTTTCCTATCATACCACTCCACCCAGACTGGTCTTTTCTGCCTTAGGACAGGCAGACTTTTCCTCAATATCTTTGGACTTAATATACTATTTGCTTGTCTTTATTTTTTTTTTCCCCTCATTTTCTTCAATCTTTACCTAAATGCTTCTTCTCAATGCTACCCAACTTGATCACCTGAATTTACCTCACAAAATTCCTCCTATGATACTAGTATTCTCTTTGACTATATTCTATTTTTTCCCAAAGCAATTAGTACCAACTAACACAACATGCAATCCAGTCATTTATTATATTTATTTACTTTTTTGGATGCTTTATCTCCTACTCCCACGATTTTAAACAACATGAAGACAAAATTTTTTTCCTTTTCTTTTTAATTATTTGTGCATGCCAAATGCCCAAAACAAGTTTGTTTGTTTGTTTGTTTGTTTGTTTTGTCTTGCCTGTAGTAAGTACTCAATATATTTATAAAATATGCAGCAGAATATAATGTTATGGGTAAAAAGTTACAGAAAAGTGGCCATGCGACAGTCTGGAAACTGCAAGTGGTTTAGAACTGCTAGAATTTCTAAGCTTGAATGTCAAGACTGGAGAGATATCACTCCAAAAACTATGCAAAGGCTTTTCTGGCTCATAGGTCAAATGTAAGGAATACATTTATCTTAAGTAAATAAGATAGAAAAATCTAGGGCTCACATTAAAACTTGAAAAATGTATGCCAAAGGATAAACATTAGTACTTTTAAATACCAAGCATCACTCAGAGATGTAAAACTGTCACATGAACATATAATAGTCTCAGCTTGTTTAGCACTGGCCAGAAAGAAATATTTAAAAGTTGAACTCCTTCCCCCATAAAAAAGAATGACCTAAGGATAATTAAGTGTCTGCTCTCACACAGAAGTATTAAAAAATTAGGAATTTCTTCTCCTTGGAACCTATGCAAAGAGCTAAGCATACTCCTGTTAAATAAGTCTATTATATCCCTGCAGGACTCAAGCTAATTGTAATAACAAGCTATATATGATTTTATAATAGAAAAAATTACTTGGCTTCCTGTGAGGCAGAAAGACAAATAGACAAAGAAAGCTTCTCATCGTATGGACTCTCTCTCTCTCTCTCTCTCTCTCTGTCTCTTACACTTTTTCTATTATAAATTAGAAATAAAGTTTAAATCACTTAGAAGATTATTTTTTATACCCAAGAAGCCAGGCAGGAGTATAATCTATTCTGAAATTCATGAGAAAATCCTTTAAAATGTCAGACAACAGTTAAAACATTCTATGATTAGGGCATATTTTAATTTTCTTAATGTCAAAACTCTGCTGTGGGAGAAGCTTATGCACACTCATTTGATATTCACACGAGCTGATATTAAAATGGAGCCACACTTTTAGAAGTATCGATATCAGGGATTGAGGATATTTTTAAAGGGAGACCAGTCTGACCTTCAGGAAAGACAGTGCAGAATAAGATGAACCAGAAATAAAATCATTTTGAAACAATAAATAGCATAATTTCTTTTAACAGGAGCTGGGCAAGGGTAGATAAAATTTTTCTCATGGTTATTGCTCATTAAGTACATTTGCATTCAATTAAAGGGACTGACCTGGGACATGTATTAAGTGAAGGTTAGACAAGGTGAACTTAAGTGTAAGATGTTTTTATCCTTTCGAATAAAACATGGGGACAATGGAAAGGTCATGTGAATGCTTCCCAGACATAGATAGTGGCAGATGAATTTAGTGCATTCCATATTCTATAAATATTTCTTAAGAGCATTCAATGTGCCAAGTGCTAAACAATAGGAGATTTCTTTCTTCACTGAGCATGAGTACATTTTTGTGTGGGCACTGTGCTATGTACCATGAATGCAGGAGTGAACACAAGACAAACCCTGCCCTCAGGAGGTTACACTGTAGTGAAAAAGACAATAAAATATAAACCAATCTTCAATTTAACATCAAGTAGTGAACAGTGCTGTGGAAGAAAAGAAAAGCAGAATACAGGGATAAAACAGGACAAGGAAATTGCTCTTTCTGATGGCAGTTGGGAAAGTTCTCTTGAAAGAATGGACATTGGAGCAGTGACCCAAGAAGTTGGAGACATGCCATTTAAACATATGGGAGAAGGGCATTTGTGGAAGAGGGAATAGCAAGTCAACAACTTTGAGGTAGAAAAATGCTTTGCACATTTGTGGAAAATTAGAAGCTTAGTATGGTTGTACCAGAGAGAAAAAGGAAACAGAGTGGTAGGTTTGAGGTAAGTCCTAGAGAAATTGCTCCATATCACATTGAAACTTATAAGCACTGGCAAGGATCTTAGACATTATACTAATTATGAAGAAAACATATCAGGGGACTTAGAGCTGGATAGTAATAGAGTGATAAAAATCTGATTTATACTTCAAATAGCTGCAGAGTAAATGCATAGTTTCCTCTTGCTTAAATTCTAATGGCTTTGACTATGGAAAAAAATACACTTGACTTTGGGGTTGATAAAGCAGCAACAATATAGTAAGCTGTATATTAGCTCATATGCTACAACTGACATTACAGATGCCAAGTCTTTCTATATGAGCTACAAGGGTTTCTATATGAGCTACAAAGTGTTATAATTGGCAGGTAAATCTCAGTGTCTTTTGTACATACTGTTTTTACTAAAGAGAATATTTTAACCATGGCCTGCCTAATGAGGGCAAAAGAAATGCAAAGACAATACACTGTGCATGAAAAGTAGGAAAAAAGAAAAGTGAAGACGTTTATATATTGGACAATTATCAACATAATTGTCAAGATGTTAAAATAGAGTATGTAAAAATATAACAGAAAGAGATCAAAAGCAAAAATGCATACCTGATGTCATCCTTAAAAATATGTTTAATATACATGTAGCAAAATTAGGGTACTGTGGTCAACTTAAAATAATGCACATCTATCCCAACTCCCTTCTCTGAGTCATCTCCCTTACTGTGGTATACACATAAAGGAAATGCTTTTGGCAAGTGGCAGGCCAGCCTTCCTGGCAAGATACTGGTTGAGAAGTCTCAGGAAACACTAGTGACAAGCACATTTTGGTGTATGAATAACAGCTTTTGGAATTCCCTAATATAACTCACTTAATAGGCTAATAGCAAATAGCTCTTAGTTATACATAAAATTGAATTCTAAGCAACTTGGTATTTACTTATAAGAATTCATGGTAGGACTTACATTTGAGGATGATTTTGAAGCCAACAGGAGATATTTAACTGCTATAGACTCTACCCTGAAAAACACTATTCAAGTCCAAAAAATTTGAGTAATACCTTGACATTTGAATACATATATTATTTTAATATTTTTGTGATGAACATAGCAAAAAGTTAGCTTATGTAGATATTAGGAATATTAGATATTCAGATACACACCACTATATATTTCTTCATGTAAAGTTAAAGACAATGATTTTGTTGCACCTTCATTCAATATATGTGGCATTAAAATTATGATTTGTTGTTTTACTTACATTTTTTGTTTTTTGTGTTAAAACTTTGATTTTCCTTTAAAAGAACAAAAAAAGGTTGAAGTGAAAATAAATACACTTAATCAGATTCTACATCATGCTTATTTAAAATAATGAGTTCTATTTATTTGTATGATGTTATTTGGACATACATGTACTTTTTTGTTAAAGTTCTTAGAAATAAACTCAGAACTCAAATAAAAGTTTAGGTACAAGTGTTCCTATTTTTGTTAATGCAGCCCTTAACTTTTCCATGCCTTAGCCATTTGTGTTACTAATTGTTCTGCACTGGGAAAACATTGAATCTATTTGAGGAGAATATTGCTGGAAGGATTTTTCTAATTATATCTTTGCCTCATCTATGCGTATATATGGCAAATCATTGTTTATAATAGCTAATAGCTAACTTTTAGACACCAAACTAGGCATTACATATTACATTTACTTTTTCATATATATCCTTTATATTTTTTGTATTTACTGGAATATAACCAATAGAGTGATTACTGGAATATAACCTCCATGAAGGGATGGACTATGGCTGTCCTCTTTACCCATGTATTTCTGTTGCCTTGAATAGGTATCTGTTGAATAAATGGTTGAGTAAGTGATTATTCTCAGCACATCTTGGCTCTATCCTGCCCTTTTTATTTCCCCTGCTGCTACTATAGCCATAACCTTTTAAGTTATGGGTTACTTTATGGTCTTCCAAGGTTGAGTCAGTCTTTATATATATTTTCCTTCCAGAGATGCCTTTTCTTTCAGTTCTGCTTACATATTATATCCATTCTCATAACTTTAGGTATTTTCTATGGATCACTGATTTATAAATTTTTAATCTCAGGCCAGAAACTCCTCTAAGCTCCAGTTTTTCAGCCATACTAATTACTTGATATCTCCACTTGTATATTTCTTGGGCATCTCAAATTTACTATGGCTAAATCACAATATTTGCATCTAACCACCCCAAATTTTTCTCATCTAATCCTTACCTTGGGGCTCAACCTGGAAAAGTAGAAGTCTCTTCTGAAGCTTTTAACCCTCATCTTGCTTGCCCCAAATATTAGCAGGTCCTGTTGGCTGTTTGTCAATATATTTTAAACCAATGCATGCTCTATATTTGTATTATCATCATGTTTATCCAAACACCACCATCTATATTCTCAATCACCATAACATATGCCTAACTGATTCACTTCTCATTTATGTCCTCTTTTCTCTGTTGAAAGAAACCAGAATATATCACCCCAAACTATACCTCTTTGACCCAAAAAAGCATTTTGAGTTGAAGGGAATTAAGAAGCAGTAAATGCAGAAAAAGCTTCCTCTTTTTTTGTTTAAAGACAGAAAGTAAATACTCTTTTTACTGGAGACAAACTTATCATCCCAGAAAGGACACCAAAGGAATCTGCAAGCAAACCTTGCTAAACAAACTCTATCTTCCTAGCTAAGGAAGAGGACTATCTAGCCCTAGTTGGACTACCCGTAGCTCAAATCCCAAATTACATTTGTAATTCTTCACAAATTTATTGTTTAATCCGCTAAAGGAAAAAAAGCTTCCTGTTCTCCTCATTTCTCTGGGTCTTCATTCTCTTGTGAAGTTCCCATGTACCTGGATTTTTAAAAAATCTGTATGCTTCTCTCCTGATAATCTTTGTCAGTTTAATTTTTATAACCATCCAATGACCCTTAGAAAGTTGAAGAAAACATTTTCCTTCCCTAGACCGTTTAACACATAGTAGTCAGAATGGTTTATTAACACTGCACATTTAAAGATTTAAAGTGTACAGTTTGGTGTTTTGACATGAAATCATCCCTGAAACCACCACCATAATCAAAATAATAAGCATAACTATTAGCCCCAATAAAGTTCCCTTTATAAATCCTTCCTGTTCTGCCTTCCTCCTCCTTTGCTCTACCCTTAGTCAACAACTAATCTGTATTCTGTCTATAAAGATCATAAATTGATTCATAAATAGAGTAATAAGTGAATTAGAGTGTGCACTCTCATCTGCATTTTTTCATTATTGTGAGATTTCTCCATGTCGTTGCATAGGTCTATAGTTGAGGGTGTTATTTAAGGAATATTGTGTCACTTTCCTGTTTAAAGACTTCCATTATTTTCTTGTTTGTAGTGCATACTTGAGCTGTTTATGGTTGCCAAATTTGTTTCAACAACCTTATGGTGCCCATAGAATTTCCCATATTGTAAACTATATTCTTTTCTATTGCTGTTGTAACACATTAGCAAAGCATAGTGGCTTAAAGTAACAGAAATTTACTGTATTACTGTTTTGGAGGTCAGAAATCGAAAATGGATGTTCAGGGCTGCATCCCTGTTGAAGACTCTAGAAGGAACCTATTTCCTTGCTTTTTCTAGCTTTTATTTATTTATTTATTTATTTTTTTCAATATATGAAATTTATTGTTAAATTGGTTTCCATACAACACCCAGTGCTCATCCCAAAAGGTGCCCTCCTCAATACCCATCACCCACCCCCCCCCACCCCCCATCAACCCTCAGTTTGTTCTCAGTTTTTAAGAGTCTCTTATGCTTTGGCTCTCTCCCACTCTAACCTCTTTTTTTTTTTTTCTTCCCCTCCCCCATGGGTTTCTGTTAAGTTTCTCAGGATCCACATAAGAGTGAAAACATATGGTATCTGTCTTTCTCTGTATGGCTTATTTCACTTAACATCACACTCTCCAGTTCCATCCACGTTCCTACAAAGGGCCATATTTCATTCTTTCTCATTGCCACGTAGTACTCCATTGTGTATATAAACCACAATTTCTTTATCCATTCATCAGTTGATGGACATTTCGGCTCTTTCCATAATTTGGCTATTGTTGAGAGTGCTGCTATAAACATTGGGGTACAAGTGCCCCTATGCATCAGTACTCCTGTATCCCTTGGATAAATTCCTAGCAGTGCTATTGCTGGGTCATAGGGTAGGTCTATTTTTAATTTTCTGAGGAACCTCCACACTGTTTTCCAGAGTGGCTGCACCAATTTGCATTGCCACCAACAGTGCAAGAGGGTTCCCGTTTCTCCACATCCTCTCCAGCATCTATAGTCTCCTGATTTGTTCATTTTGGCCACTCTGACTGGCGTGAGGTGATATCTGAGTGTGGTTTTGATTTGTATTTACATGAAGAGGAGCAACGTTGAGCATCTTTTCATGTGCCTGTTGGCCATCCGGATGTCTTCTTTAGAGAAGTGTCTATTCATGTTTTCTGCCCATTTCTTCACTGGGTTATTTGTTTTTCGGGTGTGGAGTTTGGTGAGCTCTTTATAGATTTTGGATACTAGCCCTTTGTCTGATATGTCATTTGCAAATATCTTTTCTCATTCCGTTGGTTGCCTTTTAGTTTTGTTGGTTGTTTCCTTTGCTGTGCAGAAGCTTTTTATCTTCATGACGTCCCAATAGTTCATTTTTACTTTTAATTCCCTTGCCTTTGGGGATGTGTCGAGTAAGAGATTGCTATGGCTGAGGTCAGAGAGGTCTTTTCCTGCTTTCTCCTCTAGGGTTTTGATGGTTTCCCGTCTCACATTCAGGTCCTTTATCCATTTTGAGTTTATTTTTGTGAATGGTGTGAGAAAGTGGTCTAGTTTCAACCTTCTGCATGTTGCTGTCCAGTTCTCCCAGCACCATTTGTTAAAGAGACTGTCTTTTTTCCATTGGATGTTCTTCCCTGCTTTGTCAAAGATGAGTTGGCCATACTTTTGTGGGTCTAGTTCTGGGGTTTCTATTCTATTCCATTGGTCTATGTGTCTGTTTTTGTGCCAATACCATGCTGTCTTGATGATGACAGCTTTGTAGTAGAGGCTAAAGTCTGGGATTGTGATGCCTCCTGCTTTCGTCTTCTTCTTCAAAATTACTTTGGCTATTCAGGGACTTTTGTGTTTCCATATGAATTTTAGAATTGCTTGTTCTAGTTTCGAGAAGAATTCTGGTGCAATTTTGATTGGGATTGCATTGAATGTGTAGATAGCTTTGGGTAGTATTGACATTTTGACAATATTTATTCTTCCAATCCATGAGCAGGGAATGTCTTTCCATTTCTTTATATCTTCTTCAATTACCTTCATAAGCTTTCTATAGTTTTCAGCATACGATCTTTTACATCTTTGGTTAGGTTTATTCCTAGGTATTTTATGCTTCTTGGTGCAATTGTGAATGGGACCAGTTTCTTTATTTGTCTTTCTGTTGCTTCATTGTTAGTGTATAAGAATGCAACTGATTTCTGTACATTGATTTTGTATCCTGCAACTTTGCTGAATTCATGTATCAGTTCTAGCAGACTTTTGGTGGAGTCTATCGGATTTTCCATGTATAATATCATGTCATCTGCAAAAAGCGAAAGCTTGACTTCATCTTTGCCAATTTTGATGCCTTTGATTTCCTTTTGTTGTCTGATTGCTGATGCTAGAACTTCCA